>NC_087327.1:11502500-11570000 GCF_037043105.1 Vanessa tameamea | reverse complement strand
TAACCTAACCTAACCTAACCTAACCTAACCTACCTAACCTAACCTAACCTAACCTAACTAACCTAACCTAACCTACCTAACCTAACCTAACCTAACCTAAACCTAACCTAACCTACCTAACCTAAACCTAACTAACCTAACCTAACCTAACCTAACCTAACCTACCTACCTAACCTAACCTAACCTAACCTAACCTAACCTAACCTAACCTAACCTACAACCTAACCTAACCTAACACTAACCTAACCTAACCTAACCTAACCTAACCTAACCTACCTAACTAACCTACTAACCTAACCTAACCTAACCTAACCTAACCTAACCTAACCTAACTACCTAACCTAACTAACCTAACCTAACCTAACCAACCTAACCTAACCTAACCTAACCTAACCTAACCTAACCTAACCTAACCTAACTACCTAACCTAACCTAACCTAACCTAACCTAACCTAACCTAACCTAACCTAACCTAACCTAACCTAACCTAACCTAACCTAACTAACCTAACCCTAACCTAACCTAAACCTAACCTAAACCTACCTACATAACCTAACCTAACCTAACCTAACCTAACCTAACCTAACCTAACCTAACCTAACCTAACCTAACCTAACCTAACTAAACCTAACCTAACCTAACCTAACCTAACCTAACCTAACCTAACCTAACCTAACCTAACCTAACCTAACCTAACCTAACCTAACCTAACCTAACCTAACCTAACCTAACCTAACCTAACCTAACCTAACCTAACCTAACCTAACCTAACCTAACCTAACCTAACCTAACCTAACTAACCTAACCTAACCTAACCTAACCTAACCTAACCTAACCTAACCTAACCTAACCTAACCTAACCTAACCTAACCTAACCTAACCTAACCTAACCTAACCTTTTTTTTTTTTTTTTTTGTTTTACTAGGAGGAAATGCATTTACGCATTCCGCCCGGCCGAAGGGGGACCGGGACGGATATGTGGGACTCCCGGGGCAGAAGGCCCCGTCCTACCCACTAAAACCTCCTAGAATTTCCGCCTCACCGCAGGCGACAGGGCTACGGGAACGCGCGTGGCTCACCACCGCGGCCCTGCCAGCGGCCGTCGCTGTAAAGGGGCGACTCGCCGCGAAAGGCGCGCCAGGTGTTACGGCGCACCTTCCGTCTCCGCCTCCGTCAGAACCGCGACGGACTCCCCCCGAGTCCGCCGCTGGAGGCCGGGCGGCAGCGGATGTAAAGTTCCGCCGCCGTCCACTCTGTGTCACGTCCGGGTTAATGCATCCGGCCCAGATGGTCACGGCGCCGCCGACCAGGTCTCCGTCGGCGCAGCGGAAGCGAATCGGGATCGTCCTCCCGCCGTCGCTCCGCCTCCTCCTTCGCGGACATTACGGCTTCACTGAAGACCCGTAATGCCGCCCACGCCTCTTCGCTCGTGACCACCTTTCGAATAAGGGCCGGAAGCGAGATGTCCAATCCAATGGCCGTGGACAGGGCTGCGCGAGGTTCCGCCCAGGCTGGGCACTCTGCGCGCGTGTGCTCGGCCGTGTCCACGGCTCCGTCGTCGCAGTGAAGACACACCACCGACGGCTCTCTCCCGACCACTTCGCACAGGTATTTTGCGAAGCAGCCGTGACCGGATATGAGCTGCGTCAGGTGGTACGTCAGTGGGCCGTGCTTACGCTCGACCCACTCTCTCAAAACCGGGCGGATCGCCGCGACGAGTTCCCCACCGGCGTCCGGAACTCGTAGCCGGTCCTCCCACTTCTCCATGAGGCGGCGTCTACCCTCCTCCCTCCACTGCTGGACTACTCGCGGGACGAGTCGAGTCCCTCCCGCCCTTGCAGCCTTGGCCCGCCAGTAGACACTCGAGTTGATCTCGGCCTCGAGGTCCCATGGCGGGCTTCCGGACAGCAAGCCGGCCGCGGTGTATGACACCGTCCGGTACGCCCGAGCCGCCCTGAGCGCCATCGCCCGCTGCGGACGTCGCAGCGAGGCGACGTTGCGAGCGCTCAGAGCGTCCGCCCATATCGGCGCACCGTAGAGTGCCATCGAACGCACCACGCCGGAGTACAACCGCCTGCAGGAACCACCCGGTCCCCCGACGTTGGGCAATATGCGGCCCAACGCTCCGGCTGCAGCCACCAGTCTTGGGGCCAAGCGCCGGAAGTGCTCCTCGAACTTCCACCTGCCATCGAGGACGAGTCCTAGGTACTTCATCGTCGACCCGATGGTGATGGAAGTTCCGCCGACAGTGATCGTCAGCCCTTGAGGTGGCGCGTTCCGAGGTCCGTGGAAGATCAGGGCCTCGGACTTGTGCAAGGCCACCTCAAGGCCCAGAGCACGAATGCGGTGGACCGCATGCGCCACTCCCGCCGTGGCGAGATACGCCGCCTCACGATGGGTGCTGCCGCGGGCCGACACGAGGGTGTCGTCAGCGTAGCAGGTCACGCTGACCCCCCGCAACGTGGCCCCGCGAAGCACCCAATCGTAGCCGATGTTCCACAGTAACGGCCCCAAAACCGAGCCCTGTGGAACACCGCACGTCATGTCCCTCCTGCTAAATCCCTCCATCGTCGGGAACGCAACCGCCCTGCCGGAGAAGTAGTCGGCGACGGTTCGCTGCAGATATCCTGGAACGTTGTGGTACTTCAGGCTCTCGAGTACCACTTCCCAGGGCAGAGTGTTGAAGGCGTTGGAAATATCCAACGACACTGCCAGCAACACCCCACCCCGAGAGACCTCCTCCTCTGCTAGCTCCCTCAGCCTGGCGACTGCGTCGAGAGTAGAGCGGCCCCGGCGAAAGCCGAACTGCGACTCGCTCAGGCCCGGCTCCATGCTGTCGACTAGACGGGCTGCGATGATACGCTCAAAGAGCTTGCCCGCTTCGTCGAGCAGCACGATGGGTCGGTAGGCCGACGGCTGATCGGGGGCTCGTCCCTCCTTGCGGATGAGTACGAGCCTTCCCGTTTTCCACCGATTCGGAAACCTACCCTGAGCCAGGCAGGCGGAAAACAGCCGGCACGTGCCATCGCCCAACTCCTCCAGCGCGATCGCCAGCGCGCGTCCCGGTATCCCGTCAGGCCCGGGGGCTGTCCTTTTCGAACGGAGCTTCAGGACAGCCGCACCCAACTCCGCCTCGGTAACCGGGGACGCATGACCCGCCACCTCCCCGACGTATTCGGGCTCCATCGCCGGTGGGACGAACGCTTCTCTCTCCGGGAAAAGCTCCTCCGCGATTCGTCCCAGAAGCTGCGGCTGGATGGTCGTGGTGAGCGGGGGTGTCCAGGGTCGGAGCTTCTGCCTCACGACCCGATACGGTCTCCCCCACGGATCTGCCTCGAGTGAGGCGAGCCACTCCACCCACGCCGCTTCCTTCGCCTGTGCGATCGCCGTCCGGAGTGATACGCAAGCCTCCCTGTAGGAGGTGTAAAGAGCCTCCTCCAGGTTGTGGTCGCGTATCCGTCTCCTCCTCGACCTGGCGTATCGGCGGCGGGCCGCAACGCACGCTCTCCGCAGCGTCCGCAGTTCCGGGCGCCACCAGTATACACGACGACGTGGAGTCTGAGACTGCACCCTCGGCATCGCCACATCGCAAATGCGGAACAGGGCGGCACCGAGTCGGTCAGCCTCTCGGTCGACCTGGACGACCGGGTCGGAACCGGCGCACCAGGCCTCCACGATGGCCGCCTCTTTCGCCAACTGGCTGTCGAGGCGGCCCAGACTCCACCGCGGACCTTCTGACCGCTCAACAGCGGGCTGGATGACGGGAACCGCGGAGACATCGAATCGGATATATCTATGATCCGACAGAGTCTCCACCCCCGTCTCCACCCTCCAATCCCGAACACGGCGGGCTAGGGCGATGGACGCGAACGTTAAGTCCACGATCGACTCGCCCCGTTGCCGCACGCACGTGCTCTCCGATCCGCTGTTGATCGTCGCGAGCCCCAGTGACACGGCCCACTCCTCTAGCACCTCTCCTCGGGCATCGGTCGCAGGGGAACCCCAAGCCGTGGATTTGGCATTGAAGTCCCCCGCAACTATCACCGGTCTCGGTGAAACCTGCCCGACCAGAGCCCCGACCTCAACCAGAAGTTGCTCAAACTCGGCGAGACTCCGGTTGGGAGAGGCGTAGACTCCCACGAACGCGCTGTTCTGTACGATGGCGGCCACGCACCCTCTGCCTTTGGCGACCCAATCGATCGCAGGGGCGCCGGCGATAGCGGGAGCGACGATGGAAATCACTCCCTCGTGGTCGGATACCCAGTCGTCCCGTAAATGAACGACGTAGGGCTCCGCCACCACTGCCACTCCGATTTGCCACTCCGCCATGCTCTGGACTAGGAGGTCCTGGGCTCTGGCGGAGTGGTTCAAGTTGGCCTGGAGACAACGCAGGGCCATTAGTGTGCGGTCTCCATAGGCTCCTCAGTCCTTAGGGACACGGTGACGGGCCCTTTCGTCACCGCACCTCCCGTTCTTTTGACAGGGCGAGCTTTGCTGCCCTGGCACGCCTTACTGCCCAAGGCGTGCGTCGCTGGCTTACCGGCCGCTGAGCACAGGATGCAGTTCGCTTCAGCGGCAGTGCATTCTCGGGCCTTGTGGTCGGGTTGGCCGCAGCGGAAGCACAAACGGCTGCGGTCCACGCCCCTGTCACAAACGGCCCCCATGTGGCCTCCCTCCAAACATTTATAACAGCGGAGTGGCCTCGGCTCGAGCAAAAGCACCCGCGCCGAGATCCACCCCACTCTTATTCTGCCAGACACCAGAATTTTCTTGGCCGCCGCGACTGGACAGCTTAGCCACAGCGACCTGCAGCCGTTGGCGCCCCGGACAACCACGCCCGGCCTTATAGCACCCTCGGAGCAACCTCCTTCTGTGGCCACCGCTGCCACCACCTCCTCCGACGTCACTGAGTCGTCCAGATCCATGACTCTGATCTCGACGCATTTCGTCGGTCGATGGACCTGGACCTCGTCCGGACTCAGGACGTCGCGGAGCTTCGCCGCAAGGGCATCCGCCGACTTCTCCGCGTCGACGGTGCCCGGCGGGATTTCGAGCATCCGCGCTCCAGTGGCCGCTGTCCTGAAGCGCACCGCAGTCAAGCCGACCTCGCTCAGCTTGATGCGGCTCTTCGCTTGTTGCAGGACAGTTTCGTACTTCAGGCCCTTCTCCTCGGCACCGGGCTTCAGGGTGATGGTGATCACCGCGGTGCGAGGAGAGCGGAGTTTCCTTTCTGGACGCTTCTCCTTCTTCCCTTTTCTGGTCGCCGTTGTCAATCCCGCTGCCGCCTTAGGCTTCTTGGGCGGCTTGCTCGGCTGTTGGCGAACAACAGCCGCCCAAGATGTTCCGGAGCTACCCGGCCTCGACGCTGGCGGAGGAGCGGTCTTCTTGGCCGCAGCCGCTGCCGCCTCCTGGGCAGCCATGCTGGGCCGTTTCCCCTTCTTTTGGCGTCGGGCCGTGGCAGAGCTCGCGACCGTGTCCGCGGCTTTGGCAGTGGGCGGTTCGACCGGTGCCGTCACCCGCGGTGTCGCAGTCGCAGCTTCTGCCGCCTTGCGGTCTGCGGCCAGCGGAGGCCGCAGCCGAGGCTCCGGAAGGAGGCGACGCTCGATGCCCTCCATCCGGGCGTTCAGCATGTTGCTGAACTGCTCCCGGCTGCACCGCAGCGCCTCCTCCATAATCCTCTTCAGGTTTTCTTCGCTCTGTTCTGGCTTCGCTCGCATCTGGGCCACCTCTCTCCGGAGCTCGGCCAACTGGCCCGAAAGCTGTGCGTTGGCAGCTTCCAGGCGGGCCACCTCCTCAGACATGGTCAGAGCCCTGAGTTCCGCCACCGCACCTTTGATGGTGTCGGCGGCAGTCTTCAGAGCCTTGACGAACGTACCCTTCAGGTTGCCCGATTTGTCGGCAACCTGGAGCACCACGTCGAGCGCCTGCTGGACGGTCGCGTCCAAAGCGGCGGACGTCTTCGGTGCATCTTCGGTATGTGACTCTGCTTGTCGGTTCCTAGAGCGGGCCGCTCTCTCCTCTAACGCCAACTTGGCCGCCTCATTATAAGCGGCCAGCGTGTCTTCGGCCTGGAAGCGATCCTCTCTAGTTTTGGACTTCGCTTCCTGGAGCTCCGCTCGCGATTTTCCAAGACCTACGTACTTTCCATGTGTGGGCGGCCGGCCACGCCCTCTCTTATTAGCAGGTTTCAGCCACCTGCACGCTGAGGATTCTGAGTTTTCACTCAGCTGCTCGCTCGCGTCACTCTCGGAGCCAGAGCAGCTATCCCCAGCGTGGGTCCGCTTTTCGCCTTTTCGCCGTATCGCATCCTTGTGTGGAATATCCACAGACTCCACCGTCATCATGCTGCACACCGACGAGTCCGACTCGGAGAGTCGTTCAGGTCGGGCAGCATGTCCTTTATCCGCGCCAAGGTCTTCGGTATCGGTGTGCGCCTTCGGGGCGCCCACCTCCACCGCCATATCGTCGTTGTCCGTTCGTTTTGCTGATCGGTGTCCTTTGTGAGTTTTTATTTTTTGAATATCCATAGCTAATCCCACGAGTAAGGGGGAAGTGAAGGTCCGTCCAGGTGGTGCCCCCTGCACCTGGATAAGCCTTGCGTAACTCGTCAAGGGTGTCGGCCGGTACCCTGACGAGGATCGCAGTCACGACTGAACCTCCCATCAGCCATGCATCCCCTCGCGCTGCGTCGCCACTTGGGATTCGGGGTAATTTTTATAGAGGTTTTCTTCCTCGCAGTCCGGCCGGTTAAGGCAAGACCCGCGGTCCTGCACGAAGCCGCGAGACATGTCCACGACACCTCACTGTGCAGGATTACGCGCTACTCCTTCGGTCTCCGAAGGCCAAAAGACCTCGAAGACTCAGCACAAACAATGCTATGTACACGATATTTACAAATTTTAAAATAAAATTACCCTACACCACAACAGACTTACTCCCTAATATATACAAATTAAAAAGTATTTACACCAAAACACGTAACGAAAAGTATCAAATCAAAATAAAACGAAACAAGACGTTACAACACTAACCCCCCCTTTGCCACGAAGCCGCTCGCACAGTCCACTCTGCCAAACAGAGAAGCACCAGGAGCGGTCCGTGGCATCCCTCCGCGTCAGTCTTAGCCGTTGCCGACGAAAAAGTCGTCGACACCGTTGCCCAGGGTACGCCACGAGGAGGCGACTGACATGTACCCCAACCTAACCTAACCTAACCTAACCTAACCTAACCTAACCTAACCTAACCTTTTTTTTTTTTTTTTTTTTTTTCGGTTGGAAAATCCTCGATGGAGTCCCTCCGCCCCGGGGGAGGGGCGAAGGGGACTGTCAGACTCCTACTGACTAAAAACCAACCCGTGTCCTCCAGGTACCCGTGCGTCGGAAGGGCGGGAATCGCCGAAGCATTCGTCGCTACCCCCCCGACGGGTATTGGCTCGCCAGGTGGTCGGGCGAGCCCCGTCACCCACTGCGGCTGTCACCCCGGCCGCAGGACTCCATCACGAGGCGCGCGCGCGGAACACGACGCCGCCGCCTCGAGGCCTGCTGCTGATCGGACGACGAGACGCCCCGAGTCTGTCGTCCGCAGGCCACGCCCTAGGGTGGTCGAAGGTCGGCCACCCTACGACGCCCAGTTCGTCTGCTGCGAGAGGGGAGAGAGGAGGCAGCCTCTCTCTCCCTTTCCGCCGCCTCCTTTGCGAGCATCACGCCCTCGCAGAAGGTGGCGACGGCACTCCACCCTGCCTCGCTCCGAACCATCGTTGAGACGACAGCCGGAAGCGAGAGGTTTCCCGCAGCACCTACGGCCGCGACGAGATCGCGGCGCTGCTCAGCCCAAGCTGGGCACTCCGCCAACGTGTGCAACGCCGTATCGTCGCGACAATCGCCACAATGGTGGCACTGGGACGTCGGCTCCCGGCCTATGCGACACAGGTACTTCCCGAAGCACCCGTGTCCGGTAAGCACCTGCGTCAGCCGGAAGCTGAGGGCGCCGTGGCTCCTGTTGAGCCACTCCTTCAGAACGGGCCTCACCGCCGCTACGGCGGCGGCTTGCCCCGCCGTGGGTAGCGCTAGACGCGTCTGCCACTCCGCCACTAGGACCTGGCGAAGCTCTGCCCTGCGTGCCTCGATCTGTCGAGGCACCAGGCGCTCGCCTCGCTCGACCGCCTCCGCGCGCCGCCAATAGAGCGACGCGAGGAGCTTTGCCTCGAGGTCCCAGGGCGGGGATCCGGCTAGGAGGCTCGCTGCCTCGAAGGAGATCGTACGGTATCCCCTTATCATCCTGACGGCCATCGCGCGCTGCGGTCTTCTCAGCACGGCGATGTTTCGGGCCGTCAGGGCATCCGTCCACACTGGCGCGGCGTATAGCGCCATCGACCGTACGACCCCCATATAGAGCCTCCTGCACGAGGAGTTGGGTCCCCCGAGGTTGGGCAGCAGGCGCGAGAGCGCTGAAGCGGCGCCCAACAAACGGGGGGCGAGCCGTGTAAAGTGCGGCCCGAAGTTCCACCGACTGTCGAGGACGAGTCCTAGATATTTCATCGTCGACTCTACAGCGATGGATACCCCTCCCACGATGATGCTGGAACCGGGAGGCGGCTTCGTCCTCGGCCCGTGAAAACACAGGGCCTCCGACTTGTGCAATGCCACCTCCAAGCCCAGCCGCCGGATCCTACCCACGACGTGCGCGACACCAGCAGTCGCGCGTATGGCCACCTGCCGGTACGTTTTCCCTCTCGCTGTGACGAGCGTGTCGTCGGCGTAACAAATGACGCCGACGCCGTGGAGAAACGCACCGCGCAGAGCCCAGTCGTACCCCACGTTCCACAGGAGTGGTCCCAGAACGGAACCCTGCGGAACGCCGCACGACGTCTCTCTCCGACCCCATCCTTCTCGACCCGGGTACACGACCGCTCGCCCCGACAGGTAAGCCGCGACCATGCGTTGGAGGTAGCGCGGCACTCCATGGTACCGGAGTGCCTCCCTGATGGTATTCCAGGGCAAGGTGTTGAAAGCGTTGGCGATGTCGAGCGACACCGCCAAGACCACCTCACCCCGGGCGAAACCTTTTTTTTTTTTTTTTTTTTTTTTTTTTTGTTTTACTAGGAGGAAATGCATTTACGCATTCCGCCCGGCCGAAGGGGGACCGGGACGGATATGTGGGACTCCCGGGGCAGAAGGCCCCGTCCTACCCACTAAAACCTCCTAGAATTTCCGCCTCACCGCAGGCGACAGGGCTACGGGAACGCGCGTGGCTCACCACCGCGGCCCTGCCAGCGGCCGTCGCTGTAAAGGGGCGACTCGCCGCGAAAGGCGCGCCAGGTGTTACGGCGCACCTTCCGTCTCCGCCTCCGTCAGAACCGCGACGGACTCCCCCCGAGTCCGCCGCTGGAGGCCAGGCGGCAGCGGATGTAAAGTTCCGCCGCCGTCCACGCTGTGTCACGTCCGGTTAGGGCATCCGGCCCAGATGGTCACGGCGCCGCCGACCAGGTCTCCGTCGGCGCAGAGGAAGCGAATCGGGATCGTCCTCCCGCCGTCGCTCCGCCTCCTCCTTTGCGGACATTACGGCTTCGCTGAAGACCCGTAATGCCGCCCACGCCTCTTCGCTCGTGACCACCTTTCGAATAAGGGCCGGAAGCGAAATGTCAGGTCCTATAGCCGTGGACAGGGCTGCGCGAGGCTCCGCCCAAGCTGGGCACTCTGCGCGCGTGTGCTCGGCCGTGTCCACGGCTCCGTCGTCGCAGTGATGGCACGTCGGTGATGGCTCTCTGCCGGCCACGTCACACAGATATTTTGCGAAACATCCGTGGCCGGTCAGAAGCTGCGTCAGATGGTAAGAGGGTGGGCCATGCTTTCGCTCGACCCACTCTTTCAATACTGGCCTTATGGCCTCTACGAGTTCCCGGCTCGCTCCCGGGACCCGTAGCCTCTCCTTCCATTTTTCGAAGAGCCTTCCGTGGGCCTCTTCCCTCCAGCTCCGAACTTCCCGAGGATGGGGTTGGTCTCCCTCCGCTCTCGCTGCCTTCAGCCGCCAGTAGACGCTCGAAGATATCTCGGCCTCGAGGTCCCATGGCGGGCTTCCGGACAGCAGGCAGGCTGCAGTGAACGATACCGTACGGTACGCCCGAGCCGCCCTGAGCGCCATCGCCCGCTGCGGACGTCGCAGGGACGCAACGTTGCGTGCGCTCAGAGCGTCCGCCCATATCGGCGCCCCGTACAGTGCCATTGATCGCACTACGCCGATGTACAGGCGCCTGCACGAGCCTCCCGGTCCTCCGACATTGGGGAGAATCCGCCCCAGCGCTCCGGCTGCAGCCACCAGTCTTGGGGCCAAGCGCCGGAAGTGCTCCTCGAACTTCCACCTGCCATCGAGGACGAGTCCTAGGTACTTCATCGTCGACCCGATGGTGATGGAAGTTCCGCCCACTGTGATGGTCATGCCCTGAGGTGGCGCGTTCCGAGGTCCATGAAAAGCAAGGGCCTCGGACTTGTGCAAGGCCACCTCGAGGCCCAGTGCTCGGATGCGGTGAACCGCGTGTGCGACGCCGGCTGTGGCTCGATACGCCGCCTCCCGATGGGAGCTGCCGCGGGCCGACACGAGGGTGTCGTCGGCGTAGCATGTGACGCTGACCCCCCGCAGAGTGGCCCCGCGCAGCACCCAGTCGTACCCGATGTTCCACAGAAGGGGCCCCAATACCGAGCCCTGTGGGACACCGCACGTCATCGGTCTTCTTCTATCACCGTCGCTCGTCGGGTAGGAGACTGCTCTGACCCCGGGCGAAACCTAACCTAACCTAACCTAACCTAACCTAACCTAACCTAACCTAACCTAACCTAACCTTTTTTTTTTTTTTTTTTTTTTTTTTTTTTTTTCGGTTGGAAAATCCTCGATGGAGTCCCTCCGCCCCGGGGGAGGGGCGAAGGGGACTGTCAGACTCCTACTGACTAAAAACCAACCCGTGTCCTCCAGGTACCCGTGCGTCGGAAGGGCGGGAATCGCCGAAGCATTCGTCGCTACCCCCCCGACGGGTATTGGCTCGCCAGGTGGTTGGGCGAGCCCCGTCACCCACTGCGGCTGTCACCCCGGCCGCAGGACTCCATCACGAGGCGCGCGTGCGGAACACGACGCCGCCGCCTCGAGGCCTGCTGCTGATCGGACGACGAGACGCCCCGAGTCTGTCGTCCGCAGGCCACGCCCTAGGGTGGTCGAAGGTCGGCCACCCTACGACGCCCAGTTCGTCTGCTGCGAGAGGGGAGAGAGGAGGCAGCCTCTCTCTCCCTTTCCGCCGCCTCCTTTGCGAGCATCACGCCCTCGCAGAAGGTGGCGACGGCACTCCACCCTGCCTCGCTCCGAACCATCGTTGAGACGACAGCCGGAAGCGAGAGGTTTCCCGCAGCACCTACGGCCGCGACGAGATCGCGGCGCTGCTCAGCCCAAGCTGGGCACTCCGCCAACGTGTGCAACGCCGTATCGTCGCGACAATCGCCACAATGGTGGCACTGGGACGTCGGCTCCCGGCCTATGCGACACAGGTACTTCCCGAAGCACCCGTGTCCGGTAAGCACCTGCGTCAGCCGGAAGCTGAGGGCGCCGTGGCTCCTGTTGAGCCACTCCTTCATAACGGGCCTCACCGCCGCTACGGCGGCGGCTTGCCCCGCCGTGGGTAGCGCCAGACGCGTCTGCCACTCCGCTACTAGGACCTGGCGAAGCTCTGCCCTGCGTGCCTCGATCTGTCGAGGCACCAGGCGCTGGCCTCGCTCGGCCGCCTCCGCGCGCCGCCAATAGAGCGACGCGAGGAGCTTTGCCTCGAGGTCCCAGGGCGGGGATCCGGCCAGGAGACTCGCTGCCTCGAAGGAGATCGTACGGTATCCCCTTATCATCCTGACGGCCATCGCGCGCTGCGGTCTTCTCAGCACGGCGATGTTTCGGGCCGTAACCTAACCTAACCTAACCTAACCTAACCTAACCTAACCTAACCTAACCTAACCTAACCTTTTTTTTTTTTTTTTTTTTTTTTTGTTTTACTAGGAGGAAATGCATTTACGCATTCCGCCCGGCCGAAGGGGGACCGGGACGGATATGTGGGACTCCCGGGGCAGAAGGCCCCGTCCTACCCACTAAAACCTCCTAGAATTTCCGCCTCACCGCAGGCGACAGGGCTACGGGAACGCGCGTGGCTCACCACCGCGGCCCTGCCAGCGGCCGTCGCTGTAAAGGGGCGACTCGCCGCGAAAGGCGCGCCAGGTGTTACGGCGCACCTTCCGTCTCCGCCTCCGTCAGAACCGCGACGGACTCCCCCCGAGTCCGCCGCTGGAGGCCAGGCGGCAGCGGATGTAAAGTTCCGCCGCCGTCCGCGCTGTGTCACGTCCGGTTAGGGCATCCGGCCCAGATGGTCACGGCGCCGCCGACCAGGTCTCCGTCGGCGCAGAGGAAGCGAATCGGGATCGTCCTCCCGCCGTCGCTCCGCCTCCTCCTTTGCGGACATTACGGCTTCGCTGAAGACCCGTAATGCCGCCCACGCCTCTTCGCTCGTGACCACCTTTCGAATAAGGGCCGGAAGCGAAATGTCAGGTCCTATAGCCGTGGACAGGGCTGCGCGAGGCTCCGCCCAAGCTGGGCACTCTGCGCGCGTGTGCTCGGCCGTGTCCACGGCTCCGTCGTCGCAGTGATGGCACGTCGGTGATGGCTCTCTGCCGGCCACGTCACACAGATATTTTGCGAAACATCCGTGGCCGGTCAGAAGCTGCGTCAGATGGTAAGAGGGTGGGCCATGCTTTCGCTCGACCCACTCTTTCAATACTGGCCTTATGGCCTCTACGAGTTCCCGGCTCGCTCCCGGGACCCGTAGCCTCTCCTTCCATCTTTCGAAGAGCCTTCCGTGGGCCTCTTCCCTCCAGCTCCGAACTTCCCGAGGATGGGGTTGGTCTCCCTCCGCTCTCGCTGCCTTCAGCCGCCAGTAGACGCTCGAAGATATCTCGGCCTCGAGGTCCCATGGCGGGCTTCCGGACAGCAGGCAGGCTGCAGTGAACGATACCGTACGGTACGCCCGAGCCGCCCTGAGCGCCATCGCCCGCTGCGGACGTCGCAGGGACGCAACGTTGCGTGCGCTCAGAGCGTCCGCCCATATCGGCGCCCCGTACAGTGCCATCGATCGCACTACGCCGATGTACAGGCGCCTGCACGAGCCTCCCGGTCCTCCGACATTGGGGAGAATCCGCCCCAGCGCTCCGGCTGCAGCCACCAATCTTGGGGCCAAGCGCCGGAAGTGCTCCTCGAACTTCCACCTGCCATCGAGGACGAGTCCTAGGTACTTCATCGTCGACCCGATGGTGATGGAAGTTCCGCCCACTGTGATGGTCATGCCCTGAGGTGGCGCGTTCCGAGGTCCATGAAAAGCAAGGGCCTCGGACTTGTGCAAGGCCACCTCGAGGCCCAGTGCTCGGATGCGGTGAACCGCGTGTGCGACGCCGGCTGTGGCTCGATACGCCGCCTCCCGATGGGAGCTGCCGCGGGCCGACACGAGGGTGTCGTCGGCGTAACATGTGACGCTGACCCCCCGCAGAGTGGCCCCGCGCAGCACCCAGTCGTACCCGATGTTCCACAGAAGGGGCCCCAATACCGAGCCCTGTGGAACACCGCACGTCATTGGTCTTCTTTTATGACCGTCGCTCGTCGGGTAGGAGACTGCTCTGCCCGCAAAGTAGTCACCGATCAGTCGCTGCAGGTAACACGGCACGTTGTGGTACCTCAGCGCTTCTCGGATGACTTCCCAGGGCAGGGAGTTGAAGGCGTTGGATATATCCAACGAGACAGCCAACAAAACCCCGCCCTGAGTCACCTCCTCTTCTGCCAGGTCCCTTAGATTGGCGATCGCGTCCAGCGTCGAGCGGCCACGGCGAAAGCCATACTGTCGCTCGTTGAGGCCGGGCTCCATGCTGTCGACTAGGCGGACGGCGAGCACACGCTCAAAGAGCTTGCTCACCTCGTCGAGCAGCACGATAGGTCGGTAGGCCGACGGCTGATCGGGGGCTCGACCCTCCTTGCGGATGAGTACGAGCCTTCCCGTTTTCCACCGATCGGGGAACCTGCCTTGAGCCATGCAGGTGGAGAATAGACGCCGGACGCTTTCACCCATCTCGCCCAGTGCGACCGCCAGTGCGCGTCCCGGTACCCCATCGGGCCCCGGGGCCGTTCGTTTTGAGCGGAGCCTCAGAACAGCCGCACCCAGTTCCGACTCGGTAACCGGGGGCGCCAGATGGTCGGCGCCGATGTCTTCGCGGTGTCTGGGCGCCATCGATGGTGGCACGAATTCGCTCCGCTCCGGGAAGAGCGTGTCGACCACACTTGCCAGCAAGCGCGGCTCGAGTGTGCTGGTTAGTGGTGGTGCCCAGGGTCGGAGATTTTGTCTCACGACCCGGTACGGTTTCCCCCACGGATCCCTGTCGAGGGTCTCCAGCCACTCCGTCCAGGCCGCTTCCTTCGCCTGTGCTATGCTCTTTTGCAGCGTAACACAGGCGTCTCTGTAGGCGGTGTAAAGGGCCGCCTCCAGATCGTGGTCGCGGACTCTCCTTCTCCTTGTCCGGGTGTACCGGCGACGAGCCGCAACGCAGGCTCTCCGTAGCTGCCGCAGTTCTGGCCGCCACCAGTATACGCGGCGACGTGGAGTCTGAGGCTTGACTCTCGGCATCGCCACATCGCAGATGCGGAACAGGGCGGCGCCGAGTCGGTCAGCCTCTCGGTCGACCTGGACGACCGGGTCGGAACCGGCGCACCAGGCCTCCACGATGGCCGCCTCTTTTGCCAACTGGCTATCGAGGCGGCCCAGACTCCACCGCGGACCTTCTGACCGCACAACAGCGGGCCGGACGACTGGAACCGCGGAGACATCGTATCGGATGTATCGATGATCCGATAGAGTCTCCACGGCCGTCTCCACCCTCCAGCCTCGAACACGGCGGGCTAGGGCGATGGACGCGAACGTTACGTCCACGATCGACTCGCCCTGTTGCCGCACGCACGTGCTCTCCGACCCACTATTGGTCACCGCGAGCCCCAGCGACACGGCCCACTCCTCCAGCGCCTCGCCCCTGGCGTCCGTCGCAGGGGAACCCCAAGCCGTAGATTTGGCATTGAAGTCCCCCGCAACTAACACCGGGTTGGGTGATGCCTGCCCGACCAGAGCCCCGACCTCGACGAGTAGCTGTTCAAACTCCGCGAGACTCCGGTTGGGCGAGGCGTAAACGCCCACGACCGCCATACCCCCGACCACTGCGACGACGAACCCTCTGCCCCTGGCTACCCCTTCGATAGCAGGGGAACCGGCGACGGCAGGGGCGACGATTGCCACCACTCCCTCGTGGTCGGACACCCAGTCGTCCCGTAAATGAACGACATAGGGCTCCGAGACCACCGCCACGTCGATTTGCCACTCCGCCATGCTCTGGACTAGGAGGTCCTGGGCTCTGGCGGAGTGGTTCAAGTTGGCCTGGAGACAACGCAGGGCCATTAGTGTGCGGTCTCCATAGGCTCCTCAGTCCTTAGGGACACGGTGACGGGCCCTTTCGTCACCGTACCTCCCGTTCTTTTGACAGGGCGAGCTTTGCTGCCCTGGCACGCCTTACTGCCCAAGGCGTGCGTCGCTGGCTTACCGGCCGCTGAGCACAGGATGCAGTTCGCTTCAGCGGCGGTGCATTCTCGGGCCTTGTGGTCGGGTTGGCCGCAGCGGAAGCACAAACGGCTGCGGTCCACGCCCCTGTCACAAACGGCCCCCATGTGGCCACCCTCCAAGCATTTAAAACAGCGGAGCGGCCTCGGTTCGAGCAAAAGCACCCGCGCCGAGATCCACCCCACTCTTATTCTGCCAGACACAAGAATTTTCTTGGCCGCCGCGACTGGACAGCTTAGCCACAGCGACCTGCAGCCGTTGGCGCCCCGGACAACCACGCCCGGCCTTATAGCGCCCTCGGAGCAACCTCCTTCTGTGGCCACCGCTGCCACCACCTCCTCCGGCGTCACTGAGTCGTCCAGATCCATGACTCTGATCTCGACGCATTTCGTCGGTCGATGGACCTGGACCTCGTCCGGACTCAGGACGTCGCGGAGCTTCGCCGCAAGGGCATCCGCCGACTTCTCCGCGTCGACGGTGCCCGGCGGGATTTCTAGCATCCGCGCTCCAGTGGCCGCCGTCCTGAACCGCACCGCAGTCAAGCCGACCTCGCTCAGCTTGATGCGGCTCTTCGCTTGTTGCAGGACAGTTTCGTACTTCAAGCCTTTCTCCTCGGCACCGGGCTTCAGGGTGATGGTGATCACCGCGGTGCGAGGAGAGCGGAGTTTCCTTTCAGGACGCCTTTCCTTCTTCTCTTTTCTGGCCGCCTTTGCCAATCCCGTTGCCGCCTTGGGCTTCTTGGGCGGCTTCTTCGGCTGTTGTCGAACAACAGCCGCCCAAGATGTTCCGGAGCTACCCGGCCGCGACGCTGGCGGAGGTGCGGGTTTCTTAGCCGCAGCCGCTGCCGCCTCCTGGGCAGCCATACTGGGGCCTTTTGTCTTCTTTTTGCGTCGGGCCGTTGCAGAGCTCGCGACCGTGTCCGCGGCTTTGGCAGTGGGCGGCTCAACCGGGGCCGTCACCCGTGCTGTCGTAGTCGCAGCTTCTGCCGCCTTGCGGTCTGCAGCCAGCGGAGGCCGCAGCCGAGGCTCCGGAAGGAGGCGACGCTCGATGCCCTCCATCCGGGCGTTCAGCATGTTGCTGAACTGCTCCCGGCTGCACCGCAGAGCCTCCTCCATGATTCTCTTCAGGCTCCCTTCGCTTTGCTCTGGAGGTTTCGCTCGGATCTGGGCCACCTCCCTCCGGAGCTCGGACAACTGACCCGAGAGCCGCGCGTTTGCGGCCTCCAAGCGGGCCACCTCTTCCGACATGGTCAGAGCTCTGAGTTCCGCTACCGCACCTTTGATGGTGTCGGCGGCAGTCTTCAGAGCCCTGACGAACGTACCCTTCAGGTTGCCCGATTTGTCGGCAACCTGGAGCACCACGTCTAACGCCTGCTGGACGGTCGTGTCCAAAGCGGCGGACGTCTTCGGTGCATCCTCGGTATGTGCTTCTGCCTGTCGGTTCCTAGAGCGGGCCGCTCTCTCTTCTAACGCCAACTTGGCCGCCTCATTATAAGCGGCCAGTGTGTCTTCGACCTGGAAGCGTCGCTCCTTTTCTTTTTGGGAGTTGAGCTCGGCTTGCGACTTGCCGAGCCCAACATATAACCCGTGCGTCGCAGGTCTGCCACGTCCTCTCTTGCTGGAGGTGGGTTTCAACCACCTGCTGATTGATGGCTCCGAGCATTCTGCGTCGCTAGGCTGTACGCTTGCGTCGCTCTCGGAGCTCGAGAGGCTATCCTCTGTGTGGGACCGCTTCTCCCCTTTCTTTCGTCCTTCGCCAGGTAAGTCGTTTGTAGTGTCCATCGTGCCGACCGACGGGATCGACTCTATGGAGAGTCGTTCCAGCCGGACAACCGGTATCTTGGGTGCGCCTGGGTCTCTGGTTTTAGTGCGCGCCATCGGGGCGCCCACTTCCACCACCGTGTCGTCTTGTCCTTCCGTTGTCATGCATGTGTCCTTTAAGCTCGCGGTATGGTCGTCAATGGAAATCGGTAGTGCGACTTTGTCCCCCTCATATTTCGATATGGGACTGCCCGATCCGTGAAGCGGATCGGGGAGGGATTGACACCCTCTTGAGGAATAATTTTTTTCGGTAGCACTCATTTTATAAATTTTTTGCCGGGGCTGCCGGCGGGATAGAGAAAGGATAGGAGGAGGAAGGAATAAGGATGAGGAAGGGTGGGAAAGGAATGCAGTCGGGACCGATCTACCCCTCGGCCATGCATCCCATCGCGCTGCGAAGCCACTTGGGATTGGGTGGTTTTTTATCTGAGAGGTGTCCTTCCTCTGGGGCCGGGCGGTTAAGCCCAGCCCCCCGACGGCGGCATTGAATCATGCCTCCGTCCGCTGTCCGGCCAACCCGACTCAGCGGACCCGCCGAAAGGTCTGCTCCTCAGTGAACGAGAAGACAGACGAACGAATCCCGCTTAGATGCGCCTGCATCTAAGCAGGTGCGGTCGCGTTTCGACCCCACTACAGAAGTAGGAACAAGAATATTTACAAAGCAAAATGTACAAACAAAACAAAACACAACACAGCAAACGAAACAAAAGACAAAATAATAACGAAAACAGAACAAAACAAAACAAATAAGTAAAAGCAAACTCCAATAAGAGGAAAACAAAAGAAAAGAAAAGAAAATAAAATTTACAAAAGAAAAACTCCCCCTTCTTTGCCACGAAGCCGCTCCACAGTCCACACTCTGTTAATAGAGATGTACCGGGAGCGACCCCTGACCCGCCGCGTCAGTCTTAGCCGTGGCCGGCGAGCAAGCTCAAGCCGGCCCCGTTGCCCAGGGTACGCCACGAGGAGGCGACTGACATGTACCCCAACCTAACCTAACCTAACCTAACCTAACCTAACCTTTTTTTTTTTTTTTTTTTTTTTTTTTTTGTTTTACTAGGAGGAAATGCATTTACGCATTCCGCCCGGCCGAAGGGGGACCGGGACGGATATGTGGGACTCCCGGGGCAGAAGGCCCCGTCCTACCCACTAAAACCTCCTAGAATTTCCGCCTCACCGCAGGCGACAGGGCTACGGGAACGCGCGTGGCTCACCACCGCGGCCCTGCCAGCGGCCGTCGCTGTAACGGGGCGACTCGCCGCGAAAGGCGCGCCAGGTGTTACGGCGCACCTTCCGTCTCCGCCTCCGTCAGAACCGCGACGGACTCCCCCCGAGTCCGCCGCTGGAGGCCGCAGGCGGCAGCGGATGTAAAGTTCCGCCGCCGTCCACGCTGTGTCACGTCCGGTTAGGGCATCCGGCCCAGATGGTCACGGCGCCGCCGACCAGGTCTCCGTCGGCGCAGAGGAAGCGAATCGGGATCGTCCTCCCGCCGTCGCTCCGCCTCCTCCTTTGCGGACATTACGGCTTCGCTGAAGACCCGTAATGCCGCCCACGCCTCCTCGCTCGTGACCACCTTTCGAATAAGGGCCGGAAGCGAAATGTCAGGTCCAATAGCCGTGGACAGGGCTGCGCGAGGCTCCGCCCAAGCTGGGCACTCTGCGCGCGTGTGCTCGGCCGTGTCCACGGCTCCGTCGTCGTCGCAGTGATGGCACGTCGGTGATGGCTCTCTGCCGGCCACGTCACACAGATATTTTGCGAAACATCCGTGGCCGGTCAGAAGCTGCGTCAGATGGTAAGAGGGTGGGCCATGCTTTCGCTCGACCCACTCTTTCAATACTGGCCTTATGGCCTCTACGAGTTCCCGGCTCGCTCCCGGGACCCGTAGCCTCTCCTTCCATCTTTCGAAGAGCCTTCCGTGGGCCTCTTCCCTCCAGCTCCGAACTTCCCGAGGATGGGGTTGGTCTCCCTCCGCTCTCGCTGCCTTCAGCCGCCAGTAGACGCTCGAAGATATCTCGGCCTCGAGGTCCCATGGCGGGCTTCCGGACAGCAGGCAGGCTGCAGTGAACGATACCGTACGGTACGCCCGAGCCGCCCTGAGCGCCATCGCCCGCTGCGGACGTCGCAGGGACGCAACGTTGCGTGCGCTCAGAGCGTCCGCCCATATCGGCGCCCCGTACAGTGCCATCGATCGCACTACGCCGATGTACAGGCGCCTGCACGAGCCTCCCGGTCCTCCGACATTGGGGAGAATCCGCCCCAGCGCTCCGGCTGCAGCCACCAGTCTTGGGGCCAAGCGCCGGAAGTGCTCCTCGAACTTCCACCTGCCATCGAGGACGAGTCCTAGGTACTTCATCGTCGACCCGATGGTGATGGAAGTTCCGCCCACTGTGATGGTCATGCCCTGAGGTGGCGCGTTCCGAGGTCCATGAAAAGCAAGGGCCTCGGACTTGTGCAAGGCCACCTCGAGGCCCAGTGCTCGGATGCGGTGAACCGCGTGTGCGACGCCGGCTGTGGCTCGATACGCCGCCTCCCGATGGGAGCTGCCGCGGGCCGACACGAGGGTGTCGTCGGCGTAGCATGTGACGCTGACCCCCCGCAGAGTGGCCCCGCGCAGCACCCAGTCGTACCCGATGTTCCACAGAAGGGGCCCCAATACCGAGCCCTGTGGAACACCGCACGTCATTGCTCTTCTTTTATCACCGTCGCTCGTCGGGTAGGAGACTGCTCTGCCCGCAAAGTAGTCACCGATCAGTCGCTGCAGGTAACACGGCACGTTGTGGTACCTCAGCGCTTCTCGGATGACTTCCCAGGGCAGGGAGTTGAAGGCGTTGGATATGTCCAACGAGACAGCCAACAAAACCCCGCCTTGAGTCACCTCCTCTTCTGCCAGGTCCCTTAGATTGGCGATCGCGTCCAGCGTCGAGCGGCCACGGCGAAAGCCATACTGTCGCTCGTTGAGGCCGGGCTCCATGCTGTCGACTAGGCGGGCGGCGAGCACACGCTCAAAGAGCTTGCTCACCTCGTCGAGCAGCACGATAGGTCGGTAGGCCGACGGCTGATCGGGGGCTCGACCCTCCTTGCGGATGAGTACGAGCCTTCCCGTTTTCCACCGATCGGGGAACCTGCCTTGAGCCATGCAGGTGGAGAATAGACGCCGGACGCTTTCACCCATCTCGCCCAGTGCGACCGCCAGTGCGCGTCCCGGTACCCCATCGGGCCCCGGGGCCGTTCGTTTTGAGCGGAGCCTCAGAACAGCCGCACCCAGTTCCGACTCGGTAACCGGGGGCGCCAGATGGTCGGCGCCGATGTCTTCGCGGTGTCTGGGCGCCATCGATGGTGGCACGAATTCGCTCCGCTCCGGGAAGAGCGTGTCGACCACACTTGCCAGCAAGCGCGGCTCGAGTGTGCTGGTTAGTGGTGGTGCCCAGGGTCGGAGATTTTTTCTCACGACCCGGTACGGTTTCCCCCACGGATCCCTGTCGAGGGTCTCCAGCCACTCCGTCCAGGCCGCTTCCTTCGCCTGTGCTATGCTCTTTTGCAGCGTAACACAGGCGTCTCTGTAGGCGGTGTAAAGGGCCGCCTCCAGATCGTGGTCGCGGACTCTCCTTCTCCTTGTCCGGGTGTACCGGCGACGAGCCGCAACGCAGGCTCTCCGGAGCTGCCGCAGTTCTGGCCGCCACCAGTATACGCGGCGACGTGGAGTCTGAGGCTTGACTCTCGGCATCGCCACATCGCAGATGCGGAACAGGGCGGCGCCGAGTCGGTCAGCCTCTCGGTCGACCTGGACGACCGGGTCGGAACCGGCGCACCAGGCCTCCACGATGGCCGCCTCTTTTGCCAACTGGCTATCGAGGCGGCCCAGACTCCACCGCGGACCTTCTGACCGCACAACAGCGGGCCGGACGACTGGAACCGCGGAGACATCGTATCGGATGTATCGATGATCCGATAGAGTCTCCACGGCCGTCTCCACCCTCCAGCCTCGAACACGGCGGGCTAGGGCGATGGACGCGAACGTTACGTCCACGATCGACTCGCCCTGTTGCCGCACGCACGTGCTCTCCGACCCACTATTGGTCACCGCGAGCCCCAGCGACACGGCCCACTCCTCCAGCGCCTCGCCCCTGGCGTCCGTCGCAGGGGAACCCCAAGCCGTAGATTTGGCATTGAAGTCCCCCGCAACTAACACCGGGTTGGGTGATGCCTGCCCGACCAGAGCCCCGACCTCGACGAGTAGCTGTTCAAACTCCGCGAGACTCCGGTTGGGCGAGGCGTAAACGCCCACGACCGCCATACCCCCGACCACTGCGACGACGAACCCTCTGCCCCTGGCTACCCCTTCGATAGCAGGGGAACCGGCGACGGCAGGGGCGACGATTGCCACCACTCCCTCGTGGTCGGACACCCAGTCGTCCCGTAAATGAACGACATAGGGCTCCGAGACCACCGCCACGTCGATTTGCCACTCCGCCATGCTCTGGACTAGGAGGTCCTGGGCTCTGGCGGAGTGGTTCAAGTTGGCCTGGAGACAACGCAGGGCCATTAGTGTGCGGTCTCCATAGGCTCCTCAGTCCTTAGGGACACGGTGACGGGCCCTTTCGTCACCGCACCTCCCGTTCTTTTGACAGGGCGAGCTTTGCTGCCCTGGCACGCCTTACTGCCCAAGGCGTGCGTCGCTGGCTTACCGGCCGCTGAGCACAGGATGCAGTTCGCATCAGCGGCGGTGCATTCGCGGGCCTTGTGGTCGGGTTTGCCGCAGCGGAAGCACAAACGGCTGCGGTCCACGCCCCTGTCACAAACGGCCCCCATGTGGCCACCCTCCAAGCATTTAAAACAGCGGAGCGGCCTCGGTTCGAGCAAAAGCACCCGCGCCGAGATCCACCCCACTCTTATTCTGCCAGACACAAGAATTTTCTTGGCCGCCGCGACTGGACAGCTGAGCCACAGCGACCTGCAGCCGTTGGCGCCCCGGACAACCACGCCCGGCCGTATAGCGCCCTCGGAGCAACCTCCTTCTGTGGCCACCGCTGCCACCACCTCCTCCGACGTCACTGAGTCGTCCAGATCCATGACTCTGATCTCGACGCATTTCGTCGGTCGATGGACCTGGACCTCGTCCGGACTCAGGACGTCGCGGAGCTTCGCCGCAAGGGCATCCGCCGACTTCTCCGCGTCGACGGTGCCCGGCGGGATTTCTAGCATCCGCGCTCCAGTGGCCGCCGTCCTGAACCGCACCGCAGTCAAGCCGACCTCGCTCAGCTTGATGCGGCTCTTCGCTTGTTGCAGGACAGTTTCGTACTTCAAGCCTTTCTCCTCGGCACCGGGCTTCAGGGTGATGGTGATCACCGCGGTGCGAGGAGAGCGGAGTTTCCTTTCAGGACGCCTTTCCTTCTTCTCTTTTCTGGCCGCCTTTGCCAATCCCGTTGCCGCCTTAGGCTTCTTGGGCGGCTTCTTCGGCTGTTGTCGAACAACAGCCGCCCAAGATGTTCCGGAGCTACCCGGCTTCGACGCTGGCGGAGGAGCGGTCTTCTTAGCCGCAGCCGCTGCCGCCTCCTGGGCAGCCATACTGGGGCCTTTTGTCTTCTTTTTGCGTCGGGCCGTTGCAGAGCTCGCGACCGTGTCCGCGGCTTTGGCAGTGGGCGGCTCGACCGGTGCCGTCACCCGTGCTGTCGTAGTCGCAGCTTCTGCCGCCTTGCGGTCTGCAGCCAGCGGAGGCCGCAGCCGAGGCTCCGGAAGGAGGCGACGCTCGATGCCCTCCATCCGGGCGTTCAGCATGTTGCTGAACTGCTCCCGGCTGCACCGCAGAGCCTCCTCCATGATTCTCTTCAGGCTCCCTTCGCTTTGTTCTGGAGGTTTCGCTCGGATCTGGGCCACCTCCCTCCGGAGCTCGGACAACTGACCCGAGAGCCGCGCGTTTGCGGCCTCCAAGCGGGCCACCTCTTCCGACATGGTCAGAGCTCTGAGTTCCGCTACCGCACCTTTGATGGTGTCGGCGGCAGTCTTCAGAGCCCTGACGAACGTACCCTTCAGGTTGCCCGATTTGTCGGCAACCTGGAGCACCACGTCTAACGCCTGCTGGACGGTCGTGTCCAAAGCGGCGGACGTCTTCGGTGCATCCTCGGTATGTGCTTCTGCCTGTCGGTTCCTAGAGCGGGCCGCTCTCTCTTCTAACGCCAACTTGGCCGCCTCATTATAAGCGGCTAGTGTGTCTTCGACCTGGAAGCGTCGCAACCTTTTTTTTTTTTTTTTTTTTTTTTTGTTTTACTAGGAGGAAATGCATTTACGCATTCCGCCCGGCCGAAGGGGGACCGGGACGGATATGTGGGACTCCCGGGGCAGAAGGCCCCGTCCTACCCACTAAAACCTCCTAGAATTTCCGCCTCACCGCAGGCGACAGGGCTACGGGAACGCGCGTGGCTCACCACCGCGGCCCTGCCAGCGGCCGTCGCTGTAAAGGGGCGACTCGCCGCGAAAGGCGCGCCAGGTGTTACGGCGCACCTTCCGTCTCCGCCTCCGTCAGAACCGCGACGGACTCCCCCCGAGTCCGCCGCTGGAGGCCGGGCGGCAGCGGATGTAAAGTTCCGCCGCCGTCCACTCTGTGTCACGTCCGGGTTAATGCATCCGGCCCAGATGGTCACGGCGCCGCCGACCAGGTCTCCGTCGGCGCAGCGGAAGCGAATCGGGATCGTCCTCCCGCCGTCGCTCCGCCTCCTCCTTCGCGGACATTACGGCTTCACTGAAGACCCGTAATGCCGCCCACGCCTCTTCGCTCGTGACCACCTTTCGAATAAGGGCCGGAAGCGAGATGTCCAATCCAATGGCCGTGGACAGGGCTGCGCGAGGCTCCGCCCAGGCTGGGCACTCTGCGCGCGTGTGCTCGGCCGTGTCCACGGCTCCGTCGTCGCAGTGTAAACATACCACCGACGGCTCTCTCCCGACCACTTCGCACAGGTATTTTGCGAAGCAGCCGTGCCCGGATATGAGCTGCGTCAGGTGGTACGTCAGTGGGCCGTGCTTACGCTCGACCCACTCTCTCAAAACCGGGCGGATCGCCGCCACGAGTTCCCCACCGGCATCCGGAACTCGTAGCCGATCCTCCCACTTCTCCATGAGGCGGCGTCTTCCCTCCTCCCTCCACTGCTGGACTACTCGCGGGACGAGTCGAGTCCCTCCCGCCCTTGCAGCCTTGGCCCGCCAGTAGACACTCGAGTTGATCTCGGCCTCGAGGTCCCATGGCGGGCTTCCGGACAGCAAGCCGGCCGCGGTGTATGACACCGTCCGGTACGCCCGAGCCGCCCTGAGCGCCATCGCCCGCTGCGGACGTCGCAGCGAGGCGACGTTGCGAGCGCTCAGAGCGTCCGCCCATATCGGCGCACCGTAGAGTGCCATCGAACGCACCACGCCGGAGTACAACCGCCTGCAGGAACTACCCGGTCCCCCGACGTTGGGCAATATGCGGCCCAACGCTCCGGCTGCAGCCACCAGTCTTGGGGCCAAGCGCCGGAAGTGCTCCTCGAACTTCCACCTGCCATCGAGGACGAGTCCTAGGTACTTCATCGTCGACCCAATGGTGATGGAAGTTCCGCCGACAGTGATCGTCAGCCCTTGAGGTGGCGCGTTCCGAGGTCCGTGGAAGATCAGGGCCTCGGACTTGTGCAAGGCCACCTCAAGGCCCAGAGCACGAATGCGGTGGACCGCATGCGCCACTCCCGCCGTGGCGAGATACGCCGCCTCACGATGGGTGCTGCCGCGGGCCGACACGAGGGTGTCGTCAGCGTAGCAGGTCACGCTGACCCCCCGCAACGTGGCCCCGCGAAGCACCCAATCGTAGCCGATGTTCCACAGTAACGGCCCCAAAACCGAGCCCTGTGGAACACCGCACGTCATGTCCCTCCTGCTAAATCCCTCCGTCGTCGGGAACGCAACCGCCCTGCCGGAGAAGTAGTCGGCGATGGTTCGCTGCAGATATCCTGGAACGTTGTGGTACTTCAGGCTCTCGAGTACCACTTCCCAGGGCAGAGTGTTGAAGGCGTTGGAAATATCCAACGACACTGCCAGCAACACCCCACCCCGAGAGACCTCCTCCTCTGCTAGCTCCCTCAGCCTGGCGACTGCGTCCAGAGCAGAGCGGCCCCGGCGAAAGCCGAACTGCGACTCGCTCAGGCCCGGCTCCATGCTGTCGACTAGACGGGCTGCGATGATACGCTCAAAGAGCTTGCCCGCTTCGTCGAGCAGCACGATGGGTCGGTAGGCCGACGGCTGATCGGGGGCTCGTCCCTCCTTGCGGATGAGTACGAGCCTTCCCGTTTTCCACCGATTCGGAAACCTACCCTGAGCCAGGCAGGCGGAAAACAGCCGGCACGTGCCATCGCCCAACTCCTCCAACGCGATCGCCAGCGCGCGTCCCGGTATCCCGTCAGGCCCGGGGGCTGTCCTTTTCGAACGGAGCTTCAGGACAGCCGCACCCAACTCCGCCTCGGTAACCGGGGACGCATGACCCGCCACCTCCCCGACGTATTCGGGCTCCATCGCCGGTGGGACGAACGCTTCTCTCTCCGGGAAAAGCTCCTCCGCGATTCGTCCCAGAAGCTGCGGCTGGATGGTCGTGGTGAGCGGGGGTGTCCAGGGTCGGAGCTTCTGTCTCACGACCCGATACGGTCTCCCCCACGGATCTGCCTCGAGTGAGGCGAGCCACTCCACCCACGCCGCTTCCTTCGCCTGTGCGATCGCCGTCCGGAGTGATACGCAAGCCTCCCTGTAGGAGGTGTAAAGAGCCTCCTCCAGGTTGTGGTCGCGTATCCGTCTCCTCCTCGACCTGGCGTATCGGCGGCGGGCCGCAACGCACGCTCTCCGCAGCGTCCGCAGTTCCGGGCGCCACCAATAGACTCGACGACGTGGAGTCTGAGACTGCACCCTCGGCATCGCCACATCGCAAATGCGGAACAGGGCGGCACCGAGTCGGTCAGCCTCTCGGTCGACCTGGACGACCGGGTCGGAACCGGCGCACCAGGCCTCCACGATGGCCGCCTCTTTCGCCAACTGGCTGTCGAGGCGGCCCAGACTCCACCGCGGACCTTCTGACCGCTCAACAGCGGGCTGGATGACGGGAACCGCGGAGACATCGAATCGGATATATCTATGATCCGACAGAGTCTCCACCCCCGTCTCCACCCTCCAATCCCGAACACGGCGGGCTAGGGCGATGGACGCGAACGTTAAGTCCACGATCGACTCGCCCCGCTGCCGCACGCACGTGCTCTCCGATCCGCTGTTGATCGTCGCGAGCCCCAGTGACACGGCCCACTCCTCTAGCACCTCTCCTCGGGCATCGGTCGCAGGGGAACCCCAAGCCGTGGATTTGGCATTGAAGTCCCCCGCGACTATCACCGGTCTCGGTGAAACCTGCCCGACCAGAGCCCCGACCTCAACCAGAAGTTGTTCGAACTCGGCGAGACTCCGGTTGGGAGAGGCGTAGACTCCCACGAACGCGCTGCCATGGACGATGGCGGCCACGCACCCTCTGCCTTTGGCGACCCAATCGATCGCAGGGGCGCCGGCGATAGCGGGAGCGACGATGGAAATCACTCCCTCGTGGTCGGATACCCAGTCGTCCCGTAAATGAACGACGTAGGGCTCCGCCACCACTGCCACTCCGATTTGCCACTCCGCCATGCTCTGGACTAGGAGGTCCTGGGCTCTGGCGGAGTGGTTCAAGTTGGCCTGGAGACAACGCAGGGCCATTAGTGTGCGGTCTCCATAGGCTCCTCAGTCCTTAGGGACACGGTGACGGGCCCTTTCGTCACCGCACCTCCCGTTCTTTTGACAGGGCGAGCTTTGCTGCCCTGGCACGCCTTACTGCCCAAGGCGTGCGTCGCCGGTTTACCGGCCGCTGAGCACAGGATGCAGTTCGCATCAGCGGCGGTGCATTCGCGGGCCTTGTGGTCGGGTTTGCCGCAGCGGAAGCACAAACGGCTGCGGTCCACGCCCCTATCACAAACGGCCCCCATATGGCCTCCCTCTAGGCATCTGTAACAACGGAGCGGCCTCGGCTCGAGCAAAAGCACCCGCGCCGAGATCCACCCCACTCTTATTCTGCCAGACACCAGAATTTTCTTGGCCGCCGCGACTGGACAGCTGAGCCACAGCGACCTGCAGCCGTTGGCGCTCCGGACAATCACGCCCGGCCTAATGGCGCCCTCGGAGCATCCTCCTTCTGTGGCCACCGCTGCCACCACCTCCTCCGCCGTCACAGAGTCGTCCAGATCCACGACCCTGATCTCGACGCATTTCGTCGGTCGATGGATCTGGACCTCGTCCGGACTCAGGACGTCGCGGAGCTTCGCCGCAAGGGCATCCGCCGACTTCTCCGCGTCGACGGTGCCCGGCGGGATTTCTAGCATCCGCGCTCCAGTGGCCGCTGTCCTGAACCGCACCGCAGTCAAGCCGACCTCGCTCAGCTTGATGCGGCTCTTCGCCTGTTGCAGGACAGTTTCATACTTCAGGCCCTTCTCCTCGGCACCGGGCTTCAGGGTGATGGTGATCACCGCAGTGCGAGGAGAGCGGAGTTTCCTTTCTGGACGCTTTTCCTTCTTCCCTTTTCTGGTCGCCGTTGCCGCCTTAGGCTTCTTGGGCGGCTTGCTCGGCTGTTGGCGAACAACAGCCGCCCAAGATGTTCCGGAGCTGCCCGGCCGCGACACTGGCGGAGGTGCGGGTTTTTTAGCCGCAGCCGCTGCCGCCTCCTGGGCAGCCATACTGGGGCGTTTTGTCTTCTTTTTTGGCACTTTTCCAGTTTTCTCAACGACTTTGGCAGTGGGAGGATCGACCGGTGCCGTCGCCCGTGCTGTCGCAGTCGCAGCTTCTGCCGCCTTGCGGTCTGCGGCCAGCGGAGGCCGCAGCCGAGGCTCCGGGAGGAGGCGACGCTCGATGCCCTCCATCCGGGCGTTCAGCATGTTGCTGAACTGCTCCCGGCTGCACCGCAGCGCCTCCTCCATAATCCTCTTCAGGTTTTCTTCGCTCTGTTCTGGTTTCGCTCGCATCTGGGCCACCTCCCTCCGGAGCTCGGCCAACTGCCCCGAAAGCTGCGCGTTGGCAGCTTCCAGGCGGGCCACCTCCTCAGACATGGTCAGAGCCCTGAGTTCCGCCACCGCACCTTTGATGGTGTCGGCGGCAGTCTTCAGAGCCTTGACGAACGTACCCTTCAGGTTGCCCGATTTGTCGGCAACCTGGAGCACCACGTCGAGCGCCTGCTGGACGGTCGCGTCCAAAGCGGCGGACGTCTTCGGTGCATCCTCGGCATGTGTTTCTGCCTGTCGGTTTCTAGAGCGGGCCGCTCTCTCTTCCAGCGCCAGTTTGGCCGCTTCGTTGTAAGCGGCCAACGCATCCTCCGTTTGGAAGCGATCCGTTTTCGTCTTCGATTTCGCTTCGCGGAGCTCCGCCTGCGACTTCCCTATGCCCACGTATCTTCCGTGGGTAGGCGGTCGGCCACGCCCCCTCTTAGTGGCGGGTTTCAGCCACCTCGCTGAGGATTCTGAGTTTTCACTCAGCTGCCCGCTCGCGTCACTCTCGGAGCCAGAGCAGCTTTCCCCAGCGTGGGTCCGCTTCTCACCCTTCCTCTTCTTCTGTGTCGCCTCCTTAGGTGGTATGTCTCCCGACTCCACCGTTATCATGCTGCAGGCCGACGAGTCCGACTCGGAGAGTCGCACAGGCCGGGCAGCCAGTCCTTCGTTCAAGCCAGGGTCATCGGTTTCAGCGCGCGCCATCGGGGCGCCCACCTCCACCGCCATATCGTCAGTTTCCAATCGTTTAGCACTTCGTTGTCCGTTGTGAGTTTTTGATTTTTGAACTTCCATATAAAATCCCACGAGTATGGGGGAAGTGAAGGTCCATCCAGGTGGTGCCCCCTGCACCTGGATAAGCCTAGCGTAACTCGTCAAGGGTGTCGGCCGGTACCCTGACGAGGATCGCAGTCACGACTGAACCTCCCATCAGCCATGCATCCCCTCGCGCTGCGTCGCCACTTGGGATTCGGGGTAATTTTTATAGAGGTTTTCTTCCTCGCAGTCCGGCCGGTTAAGGCAAGACCCGCGGTCCTGCACGAAGCCGCGAGACATGTCCACGACACCTCACTGTGCAGGATTACGCGCTACTCCTTCGGTCTCCGAAGGCCAAAAGACCTCGAAGACTCAGCACAAACAATGCTATGTACACGATATTTACAAATTTTAAAATAAAATTACCCTACACCACAACAAACTTACTCCCTAATATATACAAATTAAAATGTATTTACACCAAAACACGTAACGAAAAGTATCAAAATCAAAATAAAACGAAACAAGACGTTACAACACTAACCCCCCCTTTGCCACGAAGCCGCTCGCACAGTCCACTCTGCCAAACAGAGAAGCACCAGGAGCAGTCCGTGGCATCCCTCCGCGTCAGTCTTAGCCGTTGCCGACGAAAAAGTCGTCGACACCGTTGCCCAGGGTACGCCACGAGGAGGCGACTGACATGCACCCCGAAGCGTCGCAACCTAACCTAACCTAACCTTTTTTTTTTTTTTTTTTTGTTTTACTAGGAGGAAATGCATTTACGCATTCCGCCCGGCCGAAGGGGGACCGGGACGGATATGTGGGACTCCCGGGGCAGAAGGCCCCGTCCTACCCACTAAAACCTCCTAGAATTTCCGCCTCACCGCAGGCGACAGGGCTACGGGAACGCGCGTGGCTCACCACCGCGGCCCTGCCAGCGGCCGTCGCTGTAAAGGGGCGACTCGCCGCGAAAGGCGCACCAGGTGTTACGGCGCACCTTCCGTCTCCGCCTCCGTCAGAACCGCGACGGACTCCCCCCGAGTCCGCCGCTGGAGGCCGCAGGCGGCAGCGGATGTAAAGTTCCGCCGCCGTCCACGCTGTGTCACGTCCGGTTAGGGCATCCGGCCCAGATGGTCACGGCGCCGCCGACCAGGTCTCCGTCGGCGCAGAGGAAGCGAATCGGGATCGTCCTCCCGCCGTCGCTCCGCCTCCTCCTTTGCGGACATTACGGCTTCGCTGAAGACCCGTAATGCCGCCCACGCCTCCTCGCTCGTGACCACCTTTCGAATAAGGGCCGGAAGCGAAATGTCAGGTCCAATAGCCGTGGACAGGGCTGCGCGAGGCTCCGCCCAAGCTGGGCACTCTGCGCGCGTGTGCTCGGCCGTGTCCACGGCTCCGTCGTCGTCGCAGTGATGGCACGTCGGTGATGGCTCTCTGCCGGCCACGTCACACAGATATTTTGCGAAACATCCGTGGCCGGTCAGAAGCTGCGTCAGATGGTAAGAGGGTGGGCCATGCTTTCGCTCGACCCACTCTTTCAATACTGGCCTTATGGCCTCTACGAGTTCCCGGCTCGCTCCCGGGACCCGTAGCCTCTCCTTCCATCTTTCGAAGAGCCTTCCGTGGGCCTCTTCCCTCCAGCTCCGAACTTCCCGAGGATGGGGTTGGTCTCCCTCCGCTCTCGCTGCCTTCAGCCGCCAGTAGACGCTCGAAGATATCTCGGCCTCGAGGTCCCATGGCGGGCTTCCGGACAGCAGGCAGGCTGCAGTGAACGATACCGTACGGTACGCCCGAGCCGCCCTGAGCGCCATCGCCCGCTGCGGACGTCGCAGGGACGCAACGTTGCGTGCGCTCAGAGCGTCCGCCCATATCGGCGCCCCGTACAGTGCCATCGATCGCACTACGCCGATGTACAGGCGCCTGCACGAGCCTCCCGGTCCTCCGACATTGGGGAGAATCCGCCCCAGCGCTCCGGCTGCAGCCACCAGTCTTGGGGCCAAGCGCCGGAAGTGCTCCTCGAACTTCCACCTGCCATCGAGGACGAGTCCTAGGTACTTCATCGTCGACCCGATGGTGATGGAAGTTCCGCCCACTGTGATGGTCATGCCCCGAGGTGGCGCGTTCCGAGGTCCATGAAAAGCAAGGGCCTCGGACTTGTGCAAGGCCACCTCGAGGCCCAGTGCTCGGATGCGGTGAACCGCGTGTGCGACGCCGGCTGTGGCTCGATACGCCGCCTCCCGATGGGAGCTGCCGCGGGCCGACACGAGGGTGTCGTCGGCGTAGCATGTGACGCTGACCCCCCGCAGAGTGGCCCCGCGCAGCACCCAGTCGTACCCGATGTTCCACAGAAGGGGCCCCAATACCGAGCCCTGTGGAACACCGCACGTCATCGGTCTTCTTCTATCACCGTCGCTCGTCGGGTAGGAGACTGCTCTGCCCGCAAAGTAGTCACCGATCAGTCGCTGCAGGTAACACGGCACGTTGTGGTACCTCAGCGCTTCTCGGATGACTTCCCAGGGCAGGGAGTTGAAGGCGTTGGATATGTCCAACGAGACAGCCAACAAAACCCCGCCCTGAGTCACCTCCTCTTCTGCCAGGTCCCTTAGATTGGCGATCGCGTCCAGCGTCGAGCGGCCACGGCGAAAGCCATACTGTCGCTCGTTGAGGCCGGGCTCCATGCTGTCGACTAGGCGGACGGCGAGCACACGCTCAAAGAGCTTGCTCACCTCGTCGAGCAGCACGATAGGTCGGTAGGCCGACGGCTGATCGGGGGCTCGACCCTCCTTGCGGATGAGTACGAGCCTTCCCGTTTTCCACCGATCGGGGAACCTGCCTTGAGCCATGCAGGTGGAGAATAGACGCCGGACGCTTTCACCCATCTCGCCCAGTGCGACCGCCAGTGCGCGTCCCGGTACCCCATCGGGCCCCGGGGCCGTTCGTTTTGAGCGGAGCCTCAGAACAGCCGCACCCAGTTCCGACTCGGTAACCGGGGGCGCCAGATGGTCGGCGCCGATGTCTTCGCGGTGTCTGGGCGCCATCGATGGTGGCACGAATTCGCTCCGCTCCGGGAAGAGCGTGTCGACCACACTTGCCAGCAAGCGCGGCTCGAGTGTGCTGGTTAGTGGTGGTGCCCAGGGTCGGAGATTTTGTCTCACGACCCGGTACGGTTTCCCCCACGGATCCCTGTCGAGGGTCTCCAGCCACTCCGTCCAGGCCGCTTCCTTCGCCTGTGCTATGCTCTTTTGCAGCGTAACACAGGCGTCTCTGTAGGCGGTGTAAAGGGCCGCCTCCAGATCGTGGTCGCGGACTCTCCTTCTCCTTGTCCGGGTGTACCGGCGACGAGCCGCAACGCAGGCTCTCCGTAGCTGCCGCAGTTCTGGCCGCCACCAGTATACGCGGCGACGTGGAGTCTGAGGCTTGACTCTCGGCATCGCCACATCGCAGATGCGGAACAGGGCGGCGCCGAGTCGGTCAGCCTCTCGATCGACCTGGACGACCGGGTCGGAACCGGCGCACCAGGCCTCCACGATGGCCGCCTCTTTTGCCAACTGGCTATCGAGGCGGCCCAGACTCCACCGCGGACCTTCTGACCGCACAACAGCGGGCCGGACGACTGGAACCGCGGAGACATCGTATCGGATGTATCGATGATCCGATAGAGTCTCCACGGCCGTCTCCACCCTCCAGCCTCGAACACGGCGGGCTAGGGCGATGGACGCGAACGTTACGTCCACGATCGACTCGCCCTGTTGCCGCACGCACGTGCTCTCCGACCCACTATTGGTCACCGCGAGCCCCAGCGACACGGCCCACTCCTCCAGCGCCTCGCCCCTGGCGTCCGTCGCAGGGGAACCCCAAGCCGTAGATTTGGCATTGAAGTCCCCCGCAACTAACACCGGGTTGGGCGATGCCTGCCCGACCAGAGCCCCGACCTCGACGAGTAGCTGTTCAAACTCCGCGAGACTCCGGTTGGGCGAGGCGTAAACGCCCACGACCGCCATACCCCCGACCACTGCGACGACGAACCCTCTGCCCCTGGCTACCCCTTCGATAGCAGGGGAACCGGCGACGGCAGGGGCGACGATTGCCACCACTCCCTCGTGGTCGGACACCCAGTCGTCCCGTAAATGAACGACATAGGGCTCCGAGACCACCGCCACGTCGATTTGCCACTCCGCCATGCTCTGGACTAGGAGGTCCTGGGCTCTGGCGGAGTGGTTCAAGTTGGCCTGGAGACAACGCAGGGCCATTAGTGTGCGGTCTCCATAGGCTCCTCAGTCCTTAGGGACACGGTGACGGGCCCTTTCGTCACCGCACCTCCCGTTCTTTTGACAGGGCGAGCTTTGCTGCCCTGGCACGCCTTACTGCCCAAGGCGTGCGTCGCTGGCTTACCGGCCGCTGAGCACAGGATGCAGTTCGCATCAGCGGCGGTGCATTCGCGGGCCTTGTGGTCGGGTTTGCCGCAGCGGAAGCACAAACGGCTGCGGTCCACGCCCCTATTACAAACGGCCCCCATATGGCCTCCCTCTAGGCATCTGTAACAACGGAGCGGCCTCGGCTCGAGCAAAAGCACCCGCGCCGAGATCCACCCCACTTTTATTCTGCCGGTTACAAGGATTTTCTTGGCCGCCGCGACTGGACAGCTGAGCCACAGCGACCTGCAGCCGTTGGCGCCCCGGACAACCACGCCCGGCCGTATAGCGCCCTCGGAGCAACCTCCTTCTGTGGCCACCGCTGCCACCACCTCCTCCGGCGTCACTGAGTCGTCCAGATCCATGACTCTGATCTCGACGCATTTCGTCGGTCGATGGACCTGGACCTCGTCCGGACTCAGGACGTCGCGGAGCTTCGCCGCAAGAGCATCCGCCGACTTCTCCGCGTCGACGGTGCCCGGCGGGATTTCTAGCATCCGCGCTCCAGTGGCCGCCGTCCTGAACCGCACCGCAGTCAAGCCGACCTCGCTCAGCTTGATGCGGCTCTTCGCCTGTTGCAGGACAGTTTCATACTTCAGGCCCTTCTCCTCGGCACCGGGCTTCAGGGTGATGGTGATCACCGCGGTGCGAGGAGAGCGGAGTTTCCTTTCAGGACGCCTTTCCTTCTTCTCTTTTCTGGCCGCCTTTGCCAATCCCGTTGCCGCCTTAGTCTTCTTGGGCGGCTTGTTCGGCTGTTGTCGAACAACAGCCGCCCAAGATGTTCCGGAGCTACCCGGCCGCGACGCTGGCGGAGGTGCGGGTTTCTTAGCCGCAGCCGCTGCCGCCTCCTGGGCAGCCATACTGGGGCCTTTTGTCTTCTTTTTGCGTCGGGCCGTTGCAGAGCTCGCGACCGTGTCCGCGGCTTTGGCAGTGGGCGGCTCGACCGGTGCCGTCACCCGTGCTGTCGTAGTCGCAGCTTCTGCCGCCTTGCGGTCTGCAGCCAGCGGAGGCCGCAGCCGAGGCTCCGGAAGGAGGCGACGCTCGATGCCCTCCATCCGGGCGTTCAGCATGTTGCTGAACTGCTCCCGGCTGCACCGCAGAGCCTCCTCCATGATTCCCTTCAGGCTCCCTTCGCTTTGTTCTGGAGGTTTCGCTCGGATCTGGGCCACCTCCCTCCGGAGCTCGGACAACTGACCCGAGAGCCGCGCGTTTGCGGCCTCCAAGCGGGCCACCTCTTCCGACATGGTCAGAGCTCTGAGTTCCGCTACCGCACCTTTGATGGTGTCGGCGGCAGTCTTCAGAGCCCTGACGAACGTACCCTTCAGGTTGCCCGATTTGTCGGCAACCTGGAGCACCACGTCTAACGCCTGCTGGACGGTCGTGTCCAAAGCGGCGGACGTCTTCGGTGCATCCTCGGTATGTGCTTCTGCCTGTCGGTTCCTAGAGCGGGCCGCTCTCTCTTCTAACGCCAACTTGGCCGCCTCATTATAAGCGGCCAGTGTGTCTTCGACCTGGAAGCGTCGCTCCTTTTCTTTTTGGGAGTTGAGCTCGGCTTGCGACTTGCCGAGCCCAACATATAACCCGTGCGTCGCAGGTCTGCCACGTCCTCTCTTGCTGGAGGTGGGTTTCAACCACCTGCTGATTGATGGCTCCGAGCATTCTGCGTCGCTAGGCTGTACGCTTACGTCGCTCTCGGAGCTCGAGAGGCTATCCTCTGTGTGGGACCGCTTCTCCCCTTTCTTTCGTCCTTCGCCAGGTAAGTCGTTTGTAGTGTCCATCGTGCCGACCGACGGGATCGACTCTATGGAGAGTCGTTCCAGCCGGACAACCGGTATCTTGGGTGCGCCTGGGTCTCTGGTTTTAGTGCGCGCCATCGGGGCGCCCACTTCCACCACCGTGTCGTCTTGTCCTTCCGTTGTCATGCATGTGTCCTTTAAGCTCGCGGTATGGTCGTCAATGGAAATCGGTAGTGCGACTTTGTCCCCCTCATATTTCGATATGGGACTGCCCGATCCGTGAAGCGGATCGGGGAGGGATTGACACCCTCTTGAGGAATAATTTTTTTCGGTAGCACTCATTTTATAAATTTTTTGCCGGGGCTGCCGGCGGGATAGAGAAAGGATAGGAGGAGGAAGGAATAAGGATGAGGAAGGGTGGGAAAGGAATGCAGTCGGGACCGATCTACCCCTCGGCCATGCATCCCATCGCGCTGCGAAGCCACTTGGGATTGGGTGGTTTTTTATCTGAGAGGTGTCCTTCCTCTGGGGCCGGGCGGTTAAGCCCAGCCCCCCGACGGCGGCATTGAATCATGCCTCCGTCCGCTGTCCGGCCAACCCGACTCAGCGGACCCGCCGAAAGGTCTGCTCCTCAGTGAACGAGAAGACAGACGAACGAATCCCGCTTAGATGCGCCTGCATCTAAGCAGGTGCGGTCGCGTTTCGACCCCACTACAGAAGTAGGAACAAGAATATTTACAAAGCAAAAATGTACAAACAAAACAAAACACAACACAGCAAACGAAACAAAAGACAAAAATAATAACGAAAACAGAACAAAACAAAACAAATAAGTAAAAGCAAACTCAAATAAGAGGAAAACAAAAGAAAAGAAAAGAAAATAAAATTTACAAAAGAAAAACTCCCCCTTCTTTGCCACGAAGCCGCTCCACAGTCCACACTCTGTTAATAGAGATGTACCGGGAGCGACCCCTGACCCGCCGCGTCAGTCTTAGCCGTGGCCGGCGAGCAAGCTCAAGCCGGCCCCGTTGCCCAGGGTACGCCACGAGGAGGCGACTGACATGTACCCCAACCTAACCTAACCTTTTTTTTTTTTTTTTTTTTTTTAGTTTAACGAGGAGGAAATGCATTTACGCATACCGCTCGGCCGGGGGACCGGGACGGTTATGTGGGACTCAACCGGGGCCTAGTGCCCCGTGCCAGGGCACGCTCAATGCCCTGTCCTACCCACTAAAACCTCCTCGGGTTTCCACCGCGCCGCATAATGGTGGGGCTACGGGAACGCAATGGCTTACCACCGCGGCCCCGCCTGCGGCGGCCACCATAAGGCGGCCAAATACATGAATGCGCGCCCGAAGGCGCGCCTTCCTCCGCTGCCTCCGTCCCGTTAACGTAACGGACTCCCCCGAGTCCGCCACTGGAGGCCGGGCGCCAAGGGCTGACGCCCTGCGGCGGATAGGATGACTGGCTCCGCCGCCGACCACCGGTGCACTACCACACCTCCGACGCTCATAACGAGCCCCCCCCTTCTTGCCCACGAGGCCGCTCACACAGTCCACTCCGCTGGTCGGAGAAGTACCAGGAGCGACCCCGCGGCATCCCTCCGCGTCAGTCTTAGCCGTGGCCGACGAGCAAGCTCAAGCCGGCCCCGTTGCCCAGGGTACGCCACGAGGAGGCGACTGACATGTACCCCAACCTAACCTAACCTAACCTAACCTAACCTAACCTAACCTAACCTAACCTAACCTAACCTAACCTAACCTTTTTTTTTTTTTTTTTTTTTTTTTTTTTTGTTTTACTAGGAGGAAATGCATTTACGCATTCCGCCCGGCCGAAGGGGGACCGGGACGGATATGTGGGACTCCCGGGGGCAGAAGGCCCCGTCCTACCCACTAAAACCTCCTAGAATTTCCGCCTCACCGCAGGCGACAGGGCTACGGGAACGCGCGTGGCTCACCACCGCGGCCCTGCCAGCGGCCGTCGCTGTAAAGGGGCGACTCGCCGCGAAAGGCGCGCCAGGTGTTACGGCGCACCTTCCGTCTCCGCCTCCGTCAGAACCGCGACGGACTCCCCCCGAGTCCGCCGCTGGAGGCCGGGCGGCAGCGGATGTAAAGTTCCGCCGCCGTCCACGCTGTGTCACGTCCGGTTAGGGCATCCGGCCCAGATGGTCACGGCGCCGCCGACCAGGTCTCCGTCGGCGCAGCGGAAGCGAATCGGGATCGTCCTCCCGCCGTCGCTCCGCCTCCTCCTTCGCGGACATTACGGCTTCACTGAAGACCCGTAATGCCGCCCACGCCTCTTCGCTCGTGACCACCTTTCGAATAAGGGCCGGAAGCGAGATGTCCAATCCAATGGCCGTGGACAGGGCTGCGCGAGGCTCCGCCCAGGCTGGGCACTCTGCGCGCGTGTGCTCGGCCGTGTCCACGGCTCCGTCGTCACAGTGTAAACATACCACCGACGGCTCTCTCCCGACCACTTCGCACAGGTATTTTGCGAAGCAGCCGTGCCCGGATATGAGCTGCGTCAGGTGGTACGTCAGTGGGCCGTGCTTACGCTCGACCCACTCTCTCAAGACCGGGCGGATCGCCGCCACGAGTTCCCCACCGGCATCCGGAACTCGTAGCCGATCCTCCCACTTCTCCATGAGGCGGCGTCTCCCCTCCTCCCTCCACTGCTGGACTACTCGCGGGACGAGTCGAGTCCCTCCCGCCCTTGCAGCCTTGGCCCGCCAGTAGACACTCGAGTTGATCTCGGCCTCGAGGTCCCATGGCGGGCTTCCGGACAGCAAGCCGGCCGCGGTGTATGACACCGTCCGGTACGCCCGAGCCGCCCTGAGCGCCATCGCCCGCTGCGGACGTCGCAGCGAGGCGACGTTGCGAGCGCTCAGAGCGTCCGCCCATATCGGCGCACCGTAGAGTGCCATCGAACGCACCACGCCGGAGTACAACCGCCTGCAGGAACTACCCGGTCCCCCGACGTTGGGCAGTATGCGGCCCAACGCTCCGGCTGCAGCCACCAGTCTTGGGGCCAAGCGCCGGAAGTGCTCCTCGAACTTCCACCTGCCATCGAGGACGAGTCCCAGGTACTTCATCGTCGACCCGATGGTGATGGAAGTTCCGCCGACAGTGATCGTCAGCCCTTGAGGTGGCGCGTTCCGAGGTCCGTGGAAGATCAGGGCCTCGGACTTGTGCAAGGCCACCTCAAGGCCCAGAGCACGAATGCGGTGGACCGCATGTGCCGCTCCCGCCGTGGCGAGATACGCCGCCTCACGATGGGTGCGGCCGCGGGCCGACACGAGGGTGTCGTCAGCGTAGCAGGTCACGCTGACCCCCCGCAACGTGGCCCCGCGAAGCACCCAATCGTAGCCGATGTTCCACAGTAACGGCCCCAAAACCGAGCCCTGTGGAACACCGCACGTCATGTCCCTCCTGCTAAATCCCTCCATCGTCGGGAACGCAACCGCCCTGCCGGAGAAGTAGTCGGCGATGGTCCGCTGCAGATATCTTGGAACGTTGTGGTACTTCAGGCTCTCGAGTACCACTTCCCAGGGCAGAGTGTTGAAGGCGTTGGAAATATCCAACGACACTGCCAGCAACACCCCACCCCGAGAGACCTCCTCCTCTGCTAGCTCCCTCAGCCTGGCGACTGCGTCGAGAGTAGAGCGGCCCCGGCGAAAGCCGAACTGCGACTCGCTCAGGCCCGGCTCCATGCTGTCGACTAGACGGGCTGCGATGATACGCTCAAAGAGCTTGCCCGCTTCGTCGAGCAGCACGATGGGTCGGTAGGCCGACGGCTGATCGGGGGCTCGTCCCTCCTTGCGGATGAGTACGAGCCTTCCCGTTTTCCACCGATTCGGAAACCTACCCTGAGCCAGGCAGGCGGAAAACAGCCGGCACGTGCCATCGCCCAACTCCTCCAGCGCTATCGCCAGCGCGCGTCCCGGTATCCCGTCAGGCCCGGGGGCTGTCCTTTTCGAACGGAGCTTCAGGACAGCCGCACCCAACTCCGCCTCGGTAACCGGGGACGCATGACCCGCCACCTCCCCGACGTATTCGGGCTCCATCGCCGGTGGGACGAACGCTTCTCTCTCCGGGAAAAGCTCCTCCGCGATTCGTCCCAGAAGCTGCGGCTGGATGGTCGTGGTGAGCGGGGGTGTCCAGGGTCGGAGCTTCTGTCTCACGACCCGATACGGTCTCCCCCACGGATCTGCCTCGAGTGAGGCGAGCCACTCCACCCACGCCGCTTCCTTCGCCTGTGCGATCGCCGTTCGGAGTGATACGCAAGCCTCCCTGTAGGAGGTGTAAAGAGCCTCCTCCAGGTTGTGGTCGCGTATCCGTCTCCTCCTCGACCTGGCGTATCGGCGGCGGGCCGCAACGCACGCTCTCCGCAGCGTCCGCAGTTCCGGGCGCCACCAGTAGACTCGACGACGTGGAGTCTGAGACTGCACCCTCGGCATCGCCACATCGCAAATGCGGAACAGGGCGGCACCGAGTCGGTCAGCCTCTCGGTCGACCTGAACGACCGGGTCGGAACCGGCGCACCAGGCCTCCACGATGGCCGCCTCTTTCGCCAACTGGCTGTCGAGGCGGCCCAGACTCCACCGCGGACCTTCTGACCGCTCAACAGCGGGCTGGATGACGGGAACCGCGGAGACATCGAATCGGATATATCTATGATCCGACAGAGTCTCCACCCCCGTCTCCACCCTCCAATCCCGAACACGGCGGGCTAGGGCGATGGACGCGAACGTTAAGTCCACGATCGACTCGCCCCGCTGCCGCACGCACGTGCTCTCCGATCCGCTGTTGATCGTCGCGAGCCCCAGTGACACGGCCCACTCCTCTAGCACCTCTCCTCGGGCATCGGTCGCAGGGGAACCCCAAGCCGTGGATTTGGCATTGAAGTCCCCCGCGACTATCACCGGTCTCGGTGAAACCTGCCCGACCAGAGCCCCGACCTCAACCAGCAGTTGTTCGAACTCGGCGAGGCTCCGGTTGGGAGAGGCGTAGACTCCCACGAACGCGCTGCCATGTACGATGGCGGCCACGCACCCTCTGCCTTTGGCGACCCAATCGATCGCAGGGGCGCCGGCGATAGCGGGAGCGACGATGGAAATCACTCCCTCGTGGTCGGATACCCAGTCGTCCCGTAAATGAACGACGTAGGGCTCCGCTACCACTGCCACTCCGATTTGCCACTCCGCCATGCTCTGGACTAGGAGGTCCTGGGCTCTGGCGGAGTGGTTCAAGTTGGCCTGGAGACAACGCAGGGCCATTAGTGTGCGGTCTCCATAGGCTCCTCAGTCCTTAGGGACACGGTGACGGGCCCTTTCGTCACCGCACCTCCCGTTCTTTTGACAGGGCGAGCTTTGCTGCCCTGGCACGCCTTACTGCCCAAGGCGTGCGTCGCCGGTTTACCGGCCGCTGAGCACAGGATGCAGTTCGCATCAGCGGCGGTGCATTCGCGGGCCTTGTGGTCGGGTTTGCCGCAGCGGAAGCACAAACGGCTGCGGTCCACGCCCCTATCACAAACGGCCCCCATATGGCCTCCCTCTAGGCATCTGTAACAACGGAGCGGCCTCGGCTCGAGCAAAAGCACCCGCGCCGAGATCCACCCCACTCTTATTCTGCCAGACACCAGAATTTTCTTGGCCGCCGCGACTGGACAGCTGAGCCACAGCGACCTGCAGCCGTTGGCGCTCCGGACAATCACGCCCGGCCTAATAGCGCCCTCGGAGCAACCTCCTTCTGTGGCCACCGCTGCCACCACCTCCTCCGCCGTCACAGAGTCGTCCAGATCCACGACCCTGATCTCGACGCATTTCGTCGGTCGATGGATCTGGACCTCGTCCGGACTCAGGACGTCGCGGAGCTTCGCCGCAAGGGCATCCGCCGACTTCTCCGCGTCGACGGTACCCGGCGGGATTTCGAGCATCCGCGCTCCAGTGGCCGCTGTCCTGAAGCGCACCGCAGTCAAGCCGACCTCGCTCAGCTTGATGCGGCTCTTCGCTTGTTGCAGGACAGTTTCGTACTTCAGGCCCTTCTCCTCGGCACCGGGCTTCAGGGTGATGGTGATCACCGCGGTGCGAGGAGAGCGGAGTTTCCTTTCTGGACGCTTCTCCTTCTTCCCTTTTCTGGTCGCCGTTGTCAATCCCGCTGCCGCCTTAGGCTTCTTGGGCGGCTTGCTCGGCTGTTGGCGAACAACAGCCGCCCAAGATGTTCCGGAGCTACCCGGCCTCGACGCTGGCGGAGGAGCGGTCTTCTTGGCCGCAGCCGCTGCCGCCTCCTGGGCAGCCATGCTGGGCCGTTTCCCCTTCTTTTGGCGTCGGGCCGTGGCAGAGCTCGCGACCGTGTCCGCGGCTTTGGCAGTGGGCGGTTCGACCGGTGCCGTCACCCGCGGTGTCGCAGTCGCAGCTTCTGCCGCCTTGCGGTCTGCGGCCAGCGGAGGCCGCAGCCGAGGCTCCGGAAGGAGGCGACGCTCGATGCCCTCCATCCGGGCGTTCAGCATGTTGCTGAACTGCTCCCGGCTGCACCGCAGCGCCTCCTCCATGATCCTCTTCAGGTTTTCTTCGCTCTGTTCTGGTTTCGCTCGCATCTGGGCCACCTCCCTCCGGAGCTCGGCCAACTGGCCCGAAAGCTGTGCGTTGGCAGCTTCCAGGCGGGCCACCTCCTCAGACATGGTCAGAGCCCTGAGTTCCGCCACCGCACCTTTGATGGTGTCGGCGGCAGTCTTCAGAGCCTTGACGAACGTACCCTTCAGGTTGCCCGATTTGTCGGCAACCTGGAGCACCACGTCGAGCGCCTGCTGGACGGTCGCGTCCAAAGCGGCGGACGTCTTCGGTGCATCCTCGGTATGTGTTTCTGCCTGTCGGTTCCTAGAGCGGGCCGCTCTCTCCTCTAACGCCAGTTTGGCCGCCTCATTATAAGCGGCCAACGCGTCCTCCGTTTGGAAGCGATCCGTCTTAGTCTGCAACTTCGCTTTGCGGAGCTCCTCCTGCGACTTCCCTATGCCCACGTATCTTCCGTGGGTGGGCGGTCGGCCACGCCCCCTCTTAGTGGCGGGTTTCAGCCACCTCGCTGAGGATTCTGAGTTTTCACTCAGCTGCCCGCTCGCGTCACTCTCGGAGCCAGAGCAGCTTTCCCCAGCGTGGGTCCGCTTCTCACCCTTCCTCTTCTTCTGTGTCGCCTCCTTAGGTGGTATGTCTCCCGACTCCACCGTCATCATGCTGCAGACCGACGAGTCCGACTCGGAGAGTCGCACAGGCCGGGCAGCCAGTCCTTCGTTCAAGCCAGGGTCATCGGTTTCAGCGCGCGCCATCGGGGCGCCCACCTCCACCGCCATATCGTCAGTAACCTAACCTAACCTTTTTTTTTTTTTTTTTTTTTTTTCGGTTGGAAAATCCTCGATGGAGTCCCTCCGCCCCGGGGGAGGGGCGAAGGGGACTGTCAGACTCCTACTGACTAAAAACCAACCCGTGTCCTCCAGGTACCCGTGCGTCGGAAGGGCGGGAATCGCCGAAGCATTCGTCGCTACCCCCCCGACGGGTATTGGCTCGCCAGGTGGTCGGGCGAGCCCCGTCACCCACTGCGGCTGTCACCCCGGCCGCAGGACTCCATCACGAGGCGCGCGTGCGGAACACGACGCCGCCGCCTCGAGGCCTGCTGCTGATCGGACGACGAGACGCCCCGAGTCTGTCGTCCGCAGGCCACGCCCTAGGGTGGTCGAAGGTCGGCCACCCTACGACGCCCAGTTCGTCTGCTGCGAGAGGGGAGAGAGGAGGCAGCCTCTCTCTCCCTTTCCGCCGCCTCCTTTGCGAGCATCACGCCCTCGCAGAAGGTGGCGACGGCACTCCACCCTGCCTCGCTCCGAACCATCGTTGAGACGACAGCCGGAAGCGAGAGGTTTCCCGCAGCACCTACGGCCGCGACGAGATCGCGGCGCTGCTCAGCCCAAGCTGGGCACTCCGCCAACGTGTGCAACGCCGTATCGTCGCGACAATCGCCACAATGGTGGCACTGGGACGTCGGCTCCCGGCCTATGCGACACAGGTACTTCCCGAAGCACCCGTGTCCGGTAAGCACCTGCGTCAGCCGGAAGCTGAGGGCGCCGTGGCTCCTGTTGAGCCACTCCTTCATAACGGGCCTCACCGCCGCTACGGCGGCGGCTTGCCCCGCCGTGGGTAGCGCCAGACGCGTCTGCCACTCCGCTACTAGGACCTGGCGAAGCTCTGCCCTGCGTGCCTCGATCTGTCGAGGCACCAGGCGCTCGCCTCGCTCGGCCGCCTCCGCGCGCCGCCAATAGAGCGACGCGAGGAGCTTTGCCTCGAGGTCCCAGGGCGGGGATCCGGCCAGGAGACTCGCTGCCTCGAAGGAGATCGTACGGTATCCCCTTATCATCCTGACGGCCATCGCGCGCTGCGGTCTTCTCAGCACGGCGATGTTTCGGGCCGTCAGGGCATCCGTCCACACTGGCGCGGCGTATAGCGCCATCGACCGTACGACCCCCATATAGAGCCTCCTGCACGAGGAGTTGGGTCCCCCGAGGTTGGGCAGCAAGCGCGAGAGCGCTGAAGCGGCGCCCAACAAACGGGGGGCGAGCCGTGTAAAGTGCGGCCCGAAGTTCCACCGACTGTCGAGGACGAGTCCTAGATATTTCATCGTCGACTCTACAGCGATGGATACCCCTCCCACGATGATGCTGGAACCGGGAGGCGGCTTCGTCCTCGGCCCGTGAAAACACAGGGCCTCCGACTTGTGCAATGCCACCTCCAAGCCCAGCCGCCGGATCCTACCCACGACGTGCGCGACACCAGCAGTCGCGCGTATGGCCGCCTGCCGGTACGTTTTCCCTCTCGCTGTGACGAGCGTGTCGTCGGCGTAACAAATGACGCCGACGCCGTGGAGAAACGCACCGCGCAGAGCCCAGTCGTACCCCACGTTCCACAGGAGTGGTCCCAGAACGGAACCCTGCGGAACGCCGCACGACGTCTCTCTCCGACCCCATCCTTCTCGACCCGGGTACACGACCGCTCGCCCCGACAGGTAAGCCGCGACCATGCGTTGGAGGTAGCGCGGCACTCCATGGTACCGGAGTGCCTCCCTGATGGTATTCCAGGGCAAGGTGTTGAAAGCGTTGGCGATGTCGAGCGACACCGCCAAGACCACCTCACCCCGGGCGACTGCCTCCTCCGCGAGGGCCTTCACGCGCATGATCGCGTCCACCGTCGAGCGCCCCTGGCGGAAACCGAATTGGTTATTCGCCAAATCCGGTCCCACCCTGGTCATGTGCTGAACGAGGCGACTGGCGATGATGCGCTCGAAGATCTTGCACACCTCGTCCAGCAACACGATCGGTCGGTATGCAGATGGTGAGTCCGCGGGCCGCCCCTCCTTCCTGATCAAGACCAGTTTCCCCGTCTTCCATCGGCTTGGAAACTGGCCTCGCTCCAGACAGGCGCTCAGGAGCCCAGATAGACGTGGCCCGAGGTGCCTCATGGCGAGGACCCATGCACGGCCCGGGATGCCGTCGGGGCCTGGGGCGGTGTTTTTGATGCGAGCCGCCGCGACTCTCATCTCCGCCAGGGTCACCTCGGGCACGTCGTCGTTGTCGTCGTCGTCTTCCGCGTCGGGCACGTTCCGAGGCGGAACCATAGCCGGTGGTGTGTGCTCCGGTCTTGTTGGAAATAATACACTCACTACTTCCTCCAGCAGCTGTGGCTGGAGACTCCGGGACAGTGGGGGAGCCCACTGGCGCAACTTGCCCCTCACCATCAGGTAGGGGCGTCCCCATGGATCTAGGTCCAGAGTCTCCAGTAACTCGCCGTTGGCCTGGGCCTTGGCCTGGACGATGGCCAGCTGGAGTGCGCTCTTCGCCTCCCTGTAGCGAGTGTATAGTTCCGCCTCTTCTCTCTCCTGTTCGACCGCCGCTGTAAAGGGGCGGCGGCGACTTCTTCGTCGTCGGCGGCACCTTGCGTACCGGCGTCGCACCTGTACACAATTGATGCGCAGCTGCGCGATCGACTGCGCCCACCAGTATACTTGGCGCCTGGATGGTATCGGCCGGACTCGGGGCATGCCAGCGTCGCAGATGTGCGACATGCTCTCCTGGAACCACTCCGCCTCCTCGTCGATGTCTGTAGGTCTGCCTGGAGCATCCAGCCAGGCCTTGACGATTGAGGCCTCCAGGAGAGCCTCCCTGTCGAGCCGTTTCAGCGCCCAGCGCGGACCGTCTCCGGCGCCTGCCGGGGCCGCTTGAACCGGCCCGATCGAGGTTCGGGCGGAGACGCTTAGTTGGATGTAACGGTGGTCGGATAGCGTCTCGACGTCCTCCAGGACGCGCCAGTCGTGGACGGTGCGCGCGAGAGCGGGGCTAGCGAACGTGAGGTCCACTATTGACCCACCCCGCTGCCGCACGCACGTCTGCACCGAACCTCGATTCAGGAGAAGCAGGCCCTGCTCGACCGCCCACTCCTCCACTAACTCACCCCGCGCGTCCGTAGACGGGGAACCCCAAGCCGCAGACTTGGCGTTGAAGTCCCCCAGGACGATCACGGGACGAGGACAGCTGCGACGGACGACCGTGCTCAGCTCCAGGGTGATACTCTCTAGATCTGCGAGAGAAAGGCTGGGGGCGAAATATACCCCCACGACCATGATATCACCCCAGATTGCCGCGACGTAGCCCCGCCCTCGGGTGACGGCCTCGAAGGGAAGGGTGTCGGCGGTAGACCTCCGGATGAGCGCTACCGAGCGGTTGTTGTCGCACACCCAGTCATCCCTGGGTGGCACGAAGAACGGCTCGGCGACGGCGGCCACATCGATCGACCACTGCGCCATGCTCTGGAGCAAGAGATCCTGAGCCCTGGCACAGTGGTTTATGTTGGCTTGGAGAAAACGACGTAGGGCCATTATAAGGTGTCCATGGCCGTCGCCTCCTCCCCAGTCCTCGGCTGATCTTGTGCCGCAGCCGGTGGGTGAACCGGCTGCGAGGAGCTGGTTGCCTTCTTCCTTTCTTTTCTGGCCTTAGCCGGCGGATGAGCCGGCTGTGTCCTGGTAGTGGACCTCGTAGTGGACCTCGCGCAGGCCTTCGACCCGATCTGGTGGTCGGCTGGCTTGTTGGACGCCGCACAGATGACGCAGTGCGGCGTTTTGGCAGGACAAGTGCCAGCCTTGTGACCGGGTTGACCGCAGCGGAAGCACATTTGGCTGCGGTCTACCCCAGCGGTGCACCGTGCCCCCGCATGTCCTCCTTCTAGACAGCGGTAACACCGATAGGGTTTTGGTGGTAAAAGCGCGACCTGCGCCGAGACCCAACCGACTAATATCCTGCCGTCCTTCAGCTTGTTGGCCGCCGCTACGGGACAGGTGACGTGTGTCGTCCCGAGACCGGAGACACCCCGACGTATCGTGCCCGCCTTCACTTGATCCGTCGGGCATCCTCCGGTCCTGGAGATGGCAGCGACGACCTCATCCGCCGTCACCGAGTCATCCAGGCCCGAAATACGCAAAACCACGCATTTAGTAGGCCTGGACACTCGGACGTCGTCTGGTCCTAGTGACGCCCTGAGCTTCTCCGCTAGGGCGTCCGCTTTGGGACCGCTGGTGGTCCCCGAGATCTCCAGGAGGCGACCCCCGGTGGCAGTTGTTTTGCACCGGAGGCCCGTTATGCCGAGATCACTCAACGAGATCTCGGCTTTTGCTTTGGCCAGGATGCCAGCGTACGAGAGACCCCGCTCCTCCGCCCCCGGCTGCAGAGTGAGAGCCACTGCGGTAGAGCGAGGGGTCCTGAGCCTCGCTGTCTGGCGCTTGGCCGCCGCTTTCTCCTTCTGGCGCGCCTTCTTCGATTTTCTGGCAGCGCCCGCAACCGTCCACTCCGCCTCTTTCGCCTCACCGGCCTTTCCTCGAGTGCGCGGCGCCCGTGCCGGTTGGGCGGCACGGGGCGCTGCGGCCTGGGCCACATCTGTCTTTTTGGCCACTTTTCCCCTTTTTTTGATGTTCGTAGTTGCTGCAGCAGCCGGTTGTGCCGGTTGGGCGGCACGGGGCGTTGCGACTTGGGCCGCATACGTCGGCGGCGCCGGTGCGCTGCGATGGTCTGCAGCTAGGGGAGGACGTAGAATCCTCCCCTCGAGCACCGAGAAACGGGCGTTGAAGCTCGCCATCTCCTGACGGATCAGGCGAGTCAACTCCGTCTCCTGCGACGACTGTTGCAGTTGCGGTTGTGGCGTGTCCCTCAGAAGGCCCACCTCCCGCCTGAGGTGTTCGCGGCGGAAGTTGGCCATCTCGGCCTTGAGCTCTTCGTGTTCCTTTCTGAGGACATCCACCTGAGCTGCGAGCTTGGTGTTCTGGGCTCGCAGCAACTCCGTCTCCTCCGTGTTGGTGCGGGTGAGTAGCACCTGGGCGCATTCCAGTATCGAGGCCGTGGCCTCTTTGAGCGCCTTCTGGCTGCAGCCGCTAAGGCCCTTCGAGACCTTGCCCACTCTTCTGATGGCCGCAACCGCGTCTGTCATTTTCCTATTGAGGTCAGAGGCAGGAAGCTCATCTGCCTCGACCCCTGAGAGGGCAGCCTCTCTCGACTCCGACAGGGGGGTGGCTCTGCCTTCCACCACCCTTTTCGTCAGAGCCGCGATCTGCCGCTCGTCCTCTTTGAGTTTATCGGCGGCTGCTGCGGCCTTCGTTGCAGCCGCAGCCTCTCGCCTGGATAGGCCGATACCGGCATACTTGCCGGTAGTAGCGGGCCTCTCTTTCCGTCTCCTCTCCGAGTCGCTCAGTGCCGAATCGGACCCTGAGTCTGCGCTCTCTCTCACGCGTTTGCGTGAGCGTTTGTTGATGCTCACCGCGCTCGCCACGCTCATGCGGCTCGACACGCTATCGGTGTCCGATAGCACGCCCAGCCTCTCCAGTCGTACCACAGGTACCCTCGTCAGATCGGTGTCCAGTATGCTCGCGGTATGGTCGTCAATGGAAATCGGTAGTGCGACTTTGTCCCCCTCATATTTCGATATGGGACTGCCCGATCCGTGAAGCGGATCGGGGAGGGATTGACACCCTCTTGAGGAATAATTTTTTTCGGTAGCACTCATTTTCAAATTTTTGCCGGGGCTGCCGGCGGGATAGAGAAAGGATAGGAGGAGGAAGGAATAAGGATGAGGAAGGGTGGGAAAGGAAATGCAGTCGGGACCGATCTACCCCTCGGCCATGCATCCCATCGCGCTGCGAAGCCACTTGGGATTGGGTGGTTTTTTATCTGAGAGGTGTCCTTCCTCTGGGGCCGGGCGGTTAAGCCAAGCCCCCCGACGGCGGCATTGAATCATGCCTCCGTCCGCTGTCCGGCCAACCCGACTCAGCGGACCCGCCGAAAGGTCTGCTCCTCAGTGAACGAGAAGACAGACGAACGAATCCCGCTTAGATGCGCCTGCATCTAAGCAGGTGCGGTCGCGTTTCGACCCCACTACAGAAGTAGGAACAAGAATATTTACAAGGCAAAATGTACAAACAAAACAAAACACAGCAAACGAAACAAAAGACAAAATAATAACGAAAACAGAACAAAACAAAACAAATAAGTAAAAGCAAACTCAAATAAGAGGAAAACAAAAGAAAATAAAAGAAAATAAAATTTACAAAAGAAAAACTCCCCCTTCTTTGCCACGAAGCCGCTCCACAGTCCACACTCTGTTAATAGAGATGTACCGGGAGCGACCCCTGACCCGCCGCGTCAGTCTTAGCCGTGGCCGGCGAGCAAGCTCAAGCCGGCCCCGTTGCCCAGGGTACGCCACGAGGAGGCGACTGACATGTACCCCAACCTAACCTAACCTAACCTAACCTAACCTAACCTAACCTAACCTAACCTAACCTAACCTAACCTAACCTAACCTAACCTAACCTAACCTTTTTTTTTTTTTTTTTTGTTTTACTAGGAGGAAATGCATTTACGCATTCCGCCCGGCCGAAGGGGGACCGGGACGGATATGTGGGACTCCCGGGGCAGAAGGCCCCGTCCTACCCACTAAAACCTCCTAGAATTTCCGCCTCACCGCAGGCGACAGGGCTACGGGAACGCGCGTGGCTCACCACCGCGGCCCTGCCAGCGGCCGTCGCTGTAAAGGGGCGACTCGCCGCGAAAGGCGCGCCAGGTGTTACGGCGCACCTTCCGTCTCCGCCTCCGTCAGAACCGCGACGGACTCCCCCCGAGTCCGCCGCTGGAGGCTAGGCGGCAGCGGATGTAAAGTTCCGCCGCCGTCCACTCTGTGTCACGTCCGGGTTAATGCGCCTGGCCCAGATGGTCACGGCGCCGCCGACCAGGTCTCCGTCGGCGCAGCGGAAGCGAATCGGGATCGTCCTCCCGCCGTCGCTCCGCCTCCTCCTTCGCGGACATTACGGCTTCACTGAAGACCCGTAATGCCGCCCACGCCTCTTCGCTCGTGACCACCTTTCGAATCAGGGCCGGAAGCGAGATGTCCAATCCAATGGCCGTGGACAGGGCTGCGCGAGGCTCCGCCCAGGCTGGGCACTCTGCGCGCGTGTGCTCGGCCGTGTCCACGGCTCCGTCGTCGCAGTGTAAACATACCACCGACGGCTCTCTCCCGACCACTTCGCACAGGTATTTTGCGAAGCAGCCGTGCCCGGATATGAGCTGCGTCAGGTGGTACGTCAGTGGGCCGTGCTTACGCTCGACCCACTCTCTCAAAACCGGGCGGATCGCCGCGACGAGTTCCCCACCGGCATCCGGAACTCGTAGCCGATCCTCCCACTTCTCCATGAGGCGGCGTCTTCCCTCCTCCCTCCACTGCTGGACTACTCGCGGGACGAGTCGAGTCCCTCCCGCCCTTGCAGCCTTGGCCCGCCAGTAGACACTCGAGTTGATCTCGGCCTCGAGGTCCCATGGCGGGCTTCCGGACAGCAAGCCGGCCGCGGTGTATGACACCGTCCGGTACGCCCGAGCCGCCCTGAGCGCCATCGCCCGCTGCGGACGTCGCAGCGAGGCGACGTTGCGAGCGCTCAGAGCGTCCGCCCATATCGGCGCACCGTAGAGTGCCATCGAGCGCACCACGCCGGAGTACAGCCGCCTGCAGGAACTACCCGGTCCCCCGACGTTGGGCAATATGCGGCCCAACGCTCCGGCTGCAGCCACCAGTCTTGGGGCCAAGCGCCGGAAGTGCTCCTCGAACTTCCACCTGCCATCGAGGACGAGTCCTAGGTACTTCATCGTCGACCCGATGGTGATGGAAGTTCCGCCGACAGTGATCGTCAGCCCTTGAGGTGGCGCGTTCCGAGGTCCGTGGAAGATTAGGGCCTCGGACTTGTGCAAGGCCACCTCAAGGCCCAGAGCACGAATGCGGTGGACCGCATGCGCCACTCCCGCCGTGGCGAGATACGCCGCCTCACGATGGGTGCTGCCGCGGGCCGACACGAGGGTGTCGTCAGCGTAGCAGGTCACGCTGACCCCCCGCAGCGTGGCCCCGCGAAGCACCCAATCGTAGCCGATGTTCCACAGTAACGGCCCCAAAACCGAGCCCTGTGGAACACCGCACGTCATGTCCCTCCTGCTAAATCCCTCCGTCGTCGGGAACGCAACCGCCCTGCCGGAGAAGTAGTCGGCGATGGTTCGCTGCAGATATCTTGGAACGTTGTGGTACTTCAGGCTCTCGAGTACCACTTCCCAGGGCAGAGTGTTGAAGGCGTTGGAAATATCCAACGACACTGCCAGCAACACCCCACCCCGAGAGACCTCCTCCTCTGCTAGCTCCCTCAGCCTGGCGACTGCGTCGAGAGTAGAGCGGCCCCGGCGAAAGCCGAACTGCGACTCGCTCAGGCCCGGCTCCATGCTGTCGACTAGACGGGCTGCGATGATACGCTCAAAGAGCTTGCCCGCTTCGTCGAGCAGCACGATGGGTCGGTAGGCCGACGGCTGATCGGGGGCTCGTCCCTCCTTGCGGATGAGTACGAGCCTTCCCGTTTTCCACCGATTCGGAAACCTACCCTGAGCCAGGCAGGCGGAAAACAGCCGGCACGTGCCATCGCCCAACTGCTCCAGCGCGATCGCCAGCGCGCGTCCCGGTATCCCGTCAGGCCCGGGGGCTGTCCTTTTCGAACGGAGCTTCAGGACAGCCGCACCCAACTCCGCCTCGGTAACCGGGGACGCATGATCCGCCACCTCTCCGACGTATTCGGGCTCCATCGCCGGTGGGACGAACGCTTCTCTCTCCGGGAAAAGCTCCTCCGTGATTCGTCCCAGAAGCTGCGGCTGGATGGTCGTGGTGAGCGGGGGTGTCCAGGGTCGGAGCTTCTGTCTCACGACCCGATACGGTCTCCCCCACGGATCTGCCTCGAGTGAAGCGAGCCACTCCACCCACGCCGCTTCCTTCGCCTGCGCGATCGCCTTCCGGAGTGATACGCAAGCCTCCCTGTAGGAGGTGTAAAGAGCCTCCTCCAGGTTGTGGTCGCGTATCCGTCTCCTCCTCGACCTGGCGTATCGGCGGCGGGCCGCAACGCACGCTCTCCGCAGCGTCCGCAGTTCCGGGCGCCACCAGTATACACGACGACGTGGAGTCTGAGACTGCACCCTCGGCATCGCCACATCGCAAATGCGGAACAGGGCGGCACCGAGTCGGTCAGCCTCTCGGTCGACCTGGACGACCGGGTCGGAACCGGCGCACCAGGCCTCCACGATGGCCGCCTCTTTCGCCAACTGGCTGTCGAGGCGGCCCAGACTCCACCGCGGACCTTCTGACCGCTCAACAGCGGGCTGGATGACGGGAACCGCGGAGACATCGAATCGGATATATCTATGATCCGACAGAGTCTCCACCCCCGTCTCCACCCTCCAATCCCGAACACGGCGGGCTAGGGCGATGGACGCGAACGTTAAGTCCACGATCGACTCGCCCCGTTGCCGCACGCACGTGCTCTCCGATCTGCTGTTGATCGTCGCGAGCCCCAGTGACACGGCCCACTCCTCTAGCACCTCTCCTCGGGCATCGGTCGCAGGGGAACCCCAAGCCATGGATTTGGCATTGAAGTCCCCCGCGACTATCACCGGTCTCGGTGAAACCTGCCCGACCAGAGCCCCGACCTCAACCAGAAGTTGTTCGAACTCGGCGAGACTCCGGTTGGGAGAGGCGTAGACTCCCACGAACGCGCTGCCATGGACGATGGCGGCCACGCACCCTCTGCCTTTGGCGACCCAATCGATCGCAGGGGCGCCGGCGATGGCGGGAGCGACGATGGAGATCACTCCCTCGTGGTCGGATACCCAGTCGTCCCGTAAATGAACGACGTAGGGCTCCGCTACCACTGCCACTCCGATTTGCCACTCCGCCATGCTCTGGACTAGGAGGTCCTGGGCTCTGGCGGAGTGGTTCAAGTTGGCCTGGAGACAACGCAGGGCCATTAGTGTGCGGTCTCCATAGGCTCCTCAGTCCTTAGGGACACGGTGACGGGCCCTTTCGTCACCGCACCTCCCGTTCTTTTGACAGGGCGAGCTTTGCTGCCCTGGCACGCCTTACTGCCCAAGGCGTGCGTCGCCGGTTTACCGGCCGCTGAGCACAGGATGCAGTTCGCTTCAGCGGCGGTGCATTCTCGGGCCTTGTGGTCGGGTTGGCCGCAGCGGAAGCACAAACGGCTACGGTCCACACCCCTGTCACAAACGGCCCCCATGTGGCCACCCTCCAAGCATTTATAACAGCGGAGCGGCCTCGGTTCGAGCAAAAGGACCCGCGCCGAGATCCACCCCACTCTTATTCTTCCGGACACAAGAATTTTCTTGGCCGCCGCGACTGGACAGCTTAGCCACAGCGACCTGCAGCCGTTAGCGCCCCGGACAACCACGCCCGGCCTTATAGCGCCCTCGGAGCAACCTCCTTCTGTGGCCACCGTTGCCACCACCTCCTCCGACGTCACTGAGTCGTCCAGATCCACGACCCTGACCTCGACGCATTTCGTCGGTCGATGGATCTGGACCTCGTCCGGACTCAGGACGTCGCGGAGCTTCGCCGCAAGGGCATCCGCCGACTTCTCCGCGTCGACGGTGCCCGGCGGGATTTCGAGCATCCGCGCTCCAGTGGCCGCCGTCCTGAACCGCACCGCAGTCAAGCCGACCTCGCTCAGCTTGATGCGGCTCTTCGCTTGTTGCAGGACAGTTTCGTACTTCAAGCCTTTCTCCTCGGCACCGGGCTTCAGGGTGATGGTGATCACCGCGGTGCGAGGAGAGCGGAGTTTCCTTCCTGGACGCTTCTCCTTCTTCCCTTTTTTGGTCGCCGTTGTCAATCCCGCTGCCGCCTTAGGCTTCTTGGGCGGCTTGCTCGGCTGTTGGCGAGCAACAGCCGCCCAAGATGTTCCGGAGGTACCCGGCCGCGACGCTGGCGGAGGTGCGGGTTTCTTAGCCGCAGCCGCTGCCGCCTCCTGGGCAGCCATACTGGGGCGTTTCGTCTTTTTGGTTTTTGGTTGGGCCACTTTGGTGCTCCCAACTTTTTCGACGGTTTTGACGGCGGGCGACTCGGGTTGAATCGTCACCCTATCAGTTGCGGTAGTCTTCGCCGCCTTGCGGTCTGCGGCCAGCGGAGGCCGCAGCCGAGGCTCCGGAAGGAGGCGACGCTCGATGCCCTCCATCCGGGCGTTCAGCATGTTGCTGAACTGCTCCCGGCTGCACCGCAGCGCCTCCTCCATAATCCTCTTCAGGTTTTCTTCGCTCTGTTCTGGTTTCGCTCGCATCTGGGCCACCTCCCTCCGGAGCTCGGCCAACTGCCCCGAAAGCTGCGCGTTGGCAGCTTCCAGGCGGGCCACCTCCTCAGACATGGTCAGAGCCCTGAGTTCCGCCACCGCACCTTTGATGGTGTCGGCGGCAGTCTTCAGAGCCTTGACGAACGTACCCTTCAGGTTGCCCGATTTGTCGGCAACCTGGAGCACCACGTCGAGCGCCTGCTGGACGGTCGCGTCCAAAGCGGCGGACGTCTTCGGTGCATCCTCGACATGTGTTTCTGCCTGTCGGTTTCTAGAGCGGGCCGCTCTCTCTTCCAGCGCCAGTTTGGCCGCTTCGTTGTAAGCGGCCAACGCATCCTCCGTTTGGAAGCGATCCGTTTTCGCCTTCGATTTCGCTTCGCGGAGCTCCGCCTGCGACTTCCCTATGCCCACGTATCTTCCGTGGGTAGGCGGTCGGCCACGCCCCCTCTTAGTGGCGGGTTTCAGCCACCTCGCTGAGGATTCTGAGTTTTCACTCAGCTGCCCGCTCGCGTCACTCTCGGAGCCAGAGCAGCTTTCCCCAGCGTGGGTCCGCTTCTCACCCTTCCTCTTCTTGTGTGTCGCCTCCTTAGGTGGTATGTCTCCCGACTCCACCGTTATCATGCTGCAGGCCGACGAGTCCGACTCGGAGAGTCGCACAGGCCGGGCAGCCAGTCCTTCGTTCAAGCCAGGGTCATCGGTTTCAGCGCGCGCCATCGGGGCGCCCACCTCCACCGCCATATCGTCAGTTTCCAATCGTTTAGCACTTCGTTGTCCGTTGTGAGTTTTTGATTTTTGAACTTCCATATAAAATCCCACGAGTATGGGGGAAGTGAAGGTCCGTCCAGGTGGTGCCCCCTGCACCTGGATAAGCCTAGCGTAACTCGTCGAGGGTGTCGGCCGGTACCCTGACGAGGATCGCAGTCACGACTGAACCTCCCATCAGCCATGCATCCCCTCGCGCTGCGTCGCCACTTGGGATTCGGGGTAATTTTTTATAGAGGTTTTCTTCCTCGCAGTCCGGCCGGTTAAGGCAAGACCCGCGGTCCTGCACGAAGCCGCGAGACATGTCCACGACACCTCACTGTGCAGGATTACGCGCTACTCCTTCGGTCTCCGAAGGCCAAAAGACCTCGAAGACTCAGCACAAACAATGCTATACACGATATTTACAAATTTAAAATAAAATTACTGTACACCACAACAAACTTACTCCCTAATATATACAAATTAAAATGTATTTACACCAAAACACGTAACGAAAAGTATCAAGAATCAAAATAAAACGAAACAAGACGTTACAACACTAACCCCCCCTTTGCCACGAAGCCGCTCGCACAGTCCACTCTGCCAAACAGAGAAGCACCAGGAGCGGTCCGTGGCATCCCTCCGCGTCAGTCTTAGCCGTGGCCGACGAGCAAGCTCAAGCCGGCCCCGTTGCCCAGGGTACGCCACGAGGAGGCGACTGACATGCACCCCACCCCAACCTAACCTTTTTTTTTTTTTTTTTTTTTTTTGTTTTACTAGGAGGAAATGCATTTACGCATTCCGCCCGGCCGAAGGGGGACCGGGACGGATATGTGGGACTCCCGGGGCAGAAGGCCCCGTCCTACCCACTAAAACCTCCTAGAATTTCCGCCACACCGCAGGCGACAGGGCTACGGGAACGCGCGTGGCTCACCACCGCGGCCCTGCCAGCGGCCGTCGCTGTAAAGGGGCGACTCGCCGCGAAAGGCGCGCCAGGTGTTACGGCGCACCTTCCGTCTCCGCCTCCGTCAGAACCGCGACGGACTCCCCCCGAGTCCGCCGCTGGAGGCTAGGCGGCAGCGGATGTAAAGTTCCGCCGCCGTCCACACTGTGTCACGTCCGGGTTAATGCGTCCGGCCCAGATGGTCACGGCGCCGCCGACCAGGTCTCCGTCGGCGCAGCGGAAGCGAATCGGGATCGTCCTCCCGCCGTCGCTCCGCCTCCTCCTTCGCGGACATTACGGCTTCGCTGAAGACCCGTAATGCCGCCCACGCCTCTTCGCTCGTGACCACCTTTCGAATAAGGGCCGGAAGCGAGATGTCAGGTCCGATTATCGTGGACAGGGCTGCGCGAGGCTCCGCCCAAGCTGGGCACTCTGCGCGCGTGTGCTCGGCCGTGTCCACGGCTCCGTCGTCGCAGTGAAGACACACCACCGACGGCTCTCTCCCGACCACTTCGCACAGGTATTTTGCGAAGCAGCCGTGACCGGATATGAGCTGCGTCAGATGGTACGTCAGTGGGCCGTGCTTACGCTCGACCCACTCTCTCAAGACCGGGCGGATCGCCGCCACGAGTTCCCCACCGGCATCCGGAACTCGTAGCCGATCCTCCCACTTCTCCATGAGGCGGCGTCTTCCCTCCTCCCTCCACTGCTGGACTACTCGCGGGACGAGTCGGGTCCCTCCCGCCCTTGCAGCCTTGGCCCGCCAGTAGACACTCGAGTTGATCTCGGCCTCGAGGTCCCATGGCGGGCTTCCGGACAGCAAGCCGGCCGCGGTGTATGACACCGTCCGGTACGCCCGAGCCGCCCTGAGCGCCATCGCCCGCTGCGGACGTCGCAGCGAGGCGACGTTGCGAGCGCTCAGAGCGTCCGCCCATATCGGCGCACCGTAGAGTGCCATCGAACGCACCACGCCGGAGTACAACCGCCTGCAGGAACCACCCGGTCCCCCGACGTTGGGCAATATGCGGCCCAACGCTCCGGCTGCAGCCACCAGTCTTGGGGCCAAACGCCGGAAGTGCTCCTCGAACTTCCACCTGCCATCGAGGACGAGTCCTAGGTACTTCATCGTCGACCCGATGGTGATGGAAGTTCCGCCGACAGTGATCGTCAGCCCTTGAGGTGGCGCGTTCCGAGGTCCGTGGAAGATCAGGGCTTCGGACTTGTGCAAGGCCACCTCAAGGCCCAGAGCACGAATGCGGTGGACCGCATGCGCCACTCCCGCCGTGGCGAGATACGCCGCCTCACGATGGGTGCTGCCGCGGGCCGACACGAGGGTGTCGTCAGCGTAGCAGGTCACGCTGACCCCCCGCAACGTGGCCCCGCGAAGCACCCAATCGTAGCCGATGTTCCACAGTAACGGCCCCAAAACCGAGCCCTGTGGAACACCGCACGTCATGTCCCTCCTGCTAAATCCCTCCATCGTCGGGAACGCAACCGCCCTGCCGGAGAAGTAGTCGGCGACGGTTCGCTGCAGATATTCTGGAACGTTGTGGTATCTCAGACTCTCGAGTACCACTTCCCAGGGCAGAGTGTTGAAGGCGTTGGAAATATCCAACGACACTGCCAGCAACACCCCACCCCGAGAGACCTCCTCCTCTGCTAGCTCCCTCAGCCTGGCGACTGCGTCCAGAGTAGAGCGGCCCCGGCGAAAGCCGAACTGCGACTCGCTCAGGCCCGGCTCCATGCTGTCGACTAGACGGGCTGCGATGATACGCTCAAAGAGCTTGCCCGCTTCGTCGAGCAGCACGATGGGTCGGTAGGCCGACGGCTGATCGGGGGCTCGTCCCTCCTTGCGGATGAGTACGAGCCTTCCCGTTTTCCACCGATTCGGAAACCTACCCTGAGCCAGGCAGGCGGAAAACAGCCGGCACGTGCCATCGCCCAACTCCTCCAACGCGATCGCCAGCGCGCGTCCCGGTATCCCGTCAGGCCCGGGGGCTGTCCTTTTCGAACGGAGCTTCAGGACAGCCGCACCCAACTCCGCCTCGGTAACCGGGGACGCATGACCCGCCACCTCCCCGACGTATTCGGGCTCCATCGCCGGTGGGACGAACGCTTCTCTCTCCGGGAAAAGCTCCTCCGCGATTCGTCCCAGAAGCTGCGGCTGGATGGTCGTGGTGAGCGGGGGTGTCCAGGGTCGGAGCTTCTGTCTCACGACCCGATACGGTCTCCCCCACGGATCTGCCTCGAGTGAGGCGAGCCACTCCACCCACGCCGCTTCCTTCGCCTGTGCGATCGCCGTCCGGAGTGATACGCAAGCCTCCCTGTAGGAGGTGTAAAGAGCCTCCTCCAGGTTGTGGTCGCGTATCCGTCTCCTCCTCGACCTGGCGTATCGGCGGCGGGCCGCAACGCACGCTCTCCGCAGCGTCCGCAGTTCCGGGCGCCACCAGTATACACGACGACGTGGAGTCTGAGACTGCACCCTCGGCATCGCCACATCGCAAATGCGGAACAGGGCGGCACCGAGTCGGTCAGCCTCTCGGTCGACCTGGACGACCGGGTCGGAACCGGCGCACCAGGCCTCCACGATGGCCGCCTCTTTCGCCAACTGGCTGTCGAGGCGGCCCAGACTCCACCGCGGACCTTCTGACCGCTCAACAGCGGGCCGGACGACTGGAACCGCGGAGACATCGTATCGGATGTATCGATGATCCGATAGAGTCTCCACGGCCGTCTCCACCCTCCAGCCTCGAACACGGCGGGCTAGGGCGATGGACGCGAACGTTACGTCCACGATCGACTCGCCCTGTTGCCGCACGCACGTGCTCTCCGACCCACTATTGGTCACCGCGAGCCCCAGCGACACGGCCCACTCCTCCAGCGCCTCGCCCCTGGCGTCCGTCGCAGGGGAACCCCAAGCCGTAGATTTGGCATTGAAGTCCCCCGCAACTAACACCGGGTTGGGTGATGCCTGCCCGACCAGAGCCCCGACCTCGACGAGTAGCTGTTCAAACTCCGCGAGACTCCGGTTGGGCGAGGCGTAAACGCCCACGACCGCCATACCCCCGACCACTGCGACGACGAACCCTCTGCCCCTGGCTACTCCTTCGATAGCAGGGGAACCGGCGACGGCAGGGGCGACGATTGCCACCACTCCCTCGTGGTCGGACACCCAGTCGTCCCGTAAATGAACGACATAGGGCTCCGAGACCACCGCCACGTCGATTTGCCACTCCGCCATGCTCTGGACTAGGAGGTCCTGGGCTCTGGCGGAGTGGTTCAAGTTGGCCTGGAGACAACGCAGGGCCATTAGTGTGCGGTCTCCATAGGCTCCTCAGTCCTTAGGGACACGGTGACGGGCCCTTTCGTCACCGCACCTCCCGTTCTTTTGACAGGGCGAGCTTTGCTGCCCTGGCACGCCTTACTGCCCAAGGCGTGCGTCGCCGGTTTACCGGCCGCTGAGCACAGGATGCAGTTCGCATCAGCGGCGGTGCATTCGCGGGCCTTGTGGTCGGGTTTGCCGCAGCGGAAGCACAAACGGCTGCGGTCCACGCCCCTATCACAAACGGCCCCCATATGGCCTCCCTCTAGGCATCTGTAACAACGGAGCGGCCTCGGCTCGAGCAAAAGCACCCGCGCCGAGATCCACCCCACTCTTATTCTGCCAGACACCAGAATTTTCTTGGCCGCCGCGACTGGACAGCTGAGCCACAGCGACCTGCAGCCGTTGGCGCTCCGGACAATCACGCCCGGCCTAATAGCGCCCTCGGAGCATCCTCCTTCTGTGGCCACCGCTGCCACCACCTCCTCCGCCGTCACAGAGTCGTCCAGATCCACGACCCTGATCTCGACGCATTTCGTCGGTCGATGGATCTGGACCTCGTCCGGACTCAGGACGTCGCGGAGCTTCGCCGCAAGGGCATCCGCCGACTTCTCCGCGTCGACGGTGCCCGGCGGGATTTCTAGCATCCGCGCTCCAGTGGCCGCTGTCCTGAACCGCACCGCAGTCAAGCCGACCTCGCTCAGCTTGATGCGGCTCTTCGCCTGTTGCAGGACAGTTTCATACTTCAGGCCCTTCTCCTCGGCACCGGGCTTCAGGGTGATGGTGATCACCGCGGTGCGAGGAGAGCGGAGTTTCCTTTCTGGACGCTTTTCCTTCTTCCCTTTTCTGGTCGCCGTTGCCGCCTTAGGCTTCTTGGGCGGCTTGCTCGGCTGTTGGCGAACAACAGCCGCCCAAGATGTTCCGGAGCTACCCGGCCGCGACACTGGCGGAGGTGCGGGTTTTTTAGCCGCAGCCGCTGCCGCCTCCTGGGCAGCCATACTGGGGCGTTTTGTCTTCTTTTTTGGCACTTTTCCAGTTTTCTCAACGACTTTGGCAGTGGGAGGATCGACCGGTGCCGTCGCCCGTGCTGTCGCAGTCGCAGCTTCTGCCGCCTTGCGGTCTGCGGCCAGCGGAGGCCGCAGCCGAGGCTCCGGGAGGAGGCGACGCTCGATGCCCTCCATCCGGGCGTTCAGCATGTTGCTGAACTGCTCCCGGCTGCACCGCAGCGCCTCCTCCATAATCCTCTTCAGGTTTTCTTCGCTCTGTTCTGGTTTCGCTCGCATCTGGGCCACCTCCCTCCGGAGCTCGGCCAACTGCCCCGAAAGCTGCGCGTTGGCAGCTTCCAGGCGGGCCACCTCCTCAGACATGGTCAGAGCCCTGAGTTCCGCCACCGCACCTTTGATGGTGTCGGCGGCAGTCTTCAGAGCCTTGACGAACGTACCCTTCAGGTTGCCCGATTTGTCGGCAACCTGGAGCACCACGTCGAGCGCCTGCTGGACGGTCGCGTCCAAAGCGGCGGACGTCTTCGGTGCATCCTCGGCATGTGTTTCTGCCTGTCGGTTTCTAGAGCGGGCCGCTCTCTCTTCCAGCGCCAGTTTGGCCGCTTCGTTGTAAGCGGCCAACGCATCCTCCGTTTGGAAGCGATCCGTTTTCGTCTTCGATTTCGCTTCGCGGAGCTCCGCCTGCGACTTCCCTATGCCCACGTATCTTCCGTGGGTAGGCGGTCGGCCACGCCCCCTCTTAGTGGCGGGTTTCAGCCACCTCGCTGAGGATTCTGAGTTTTCACTCAGCTGCCCGCTCGCGTCACTCTCGGAGCCAGAGCAGCTTTCCCCAGCGTGGGTCCGCTTCTCACCCTTCCTCTTCTTCTGTGTCGCCTCCTTAGGTGGTATGTCTCCCGACTCCACCGTTATCATGCTGCAGGCCGACGAGTCCGACTCGGAGAGTCGCACAGGCCGGGCAGCCAGTCCTTCGTTCAAGCCAGGGTCATCGGTTTCAGCGCGCGCCATCGGGGCGCCCACCTCCACCGCCATATCGTCAGTTTCCAATCGTTTAGCACTTCGTTGTCCGTTGTGAGTTTTTGATTTTTGAACTTCCATATAAAATCCCACGAGTATGGGGGAAGTGAAGGTCCGTCCAGGTGGTGCCCCCTGCACCTGGATAAGCCTAGCGTAACTCGTCAAGGGTGTCGGCCGGTACCCTGACGAGGATCGCAGTCACGACTGAACCTCCCATCAGCCATGCATCCCCTCGCGCTGCGTCGCCACTTGGGATTCGGGGTAATTTTTATAGAGGTTTTCTTCCTCGCAGTCCGGCCGGTTAAGGCAAGACCCGCGGTCCTGCACGAAGCCGCGAGACATGTCCACGACACCTCACTGTGCAGGATTACGCGCTACTCCTTCGGTCTCCGAAGGCCAAAAGACCTCGAAGACTCAGCACAAACAATGCTATGTACACGATATTTACAAATTTTAAAATAAAATTACCCTACACCACAACAAACTTACTCCCTAATACATACAAATTAAAATGTATTTACACCAAAACACGTAACGAAAAGTATCAAAATCAAAATAAAACGAAACAAGACGTTACAACACTAACCCCCCTTTGCCACGAAGCCGCTCGCACAGTCCACTCTGCCAAACAGAGAAGCACCAGGAGCAGTCCGTGGCATCCCTCCGCGTCAGTCTTAGCCGTTGCCGACGAAAAAGTCGTCGACACCGTTGCCCAGGGTACGCCACGAGGAGGCGACTGACATGCACCCCACCCCAACCTAACCTAACCTAACCTAACCTAACCTAACCTAACCTAACCTAACCTAACCTAACCTAACCTAACCTAACCTAACCTAACCTAACCTTTTTTTTTTTTTTTTTTTTTTTTTTTTTTTTTTTCTCGCTGGAAAAAAACGCGTTACGCGCTTCCCCCACGTGATGGAAGGTGGGGGGGTGTGTGGGACTCCCCGGAGCCCTGGACGCCGAGTGCGCCCAGGTACGCCGGGTTTACCCACTAAAAAACCAGCGGTACCCTCTCCGTCTTTCGGTGGGCGCCACGGGATCGCTTGCGCATGCTACCGTGACGCCCTGACGGTCGGCCCGCCTATGCGGGCCTCCAACACCTAGAGGGGGGTTCTCGGGGTACTGAGACCCCCCCTAGTCCCTGCGACGCCTATTGAGGCGGGGGGAGAAGGTGCGCGTAGCGCTTCTTCCTCCTCCCCGGTCGTCTTCGGCGGAGCGGGTCTGCAGCGGCATCCTCTTCCCGCTCCCGCTCCGCGGCTTCCTTCTGCGACATCACGTTTTCGCAGAAGGAGCGCATCTCCGACCAACACGTCTCGCTACCGAGCATTTCGTTGACGATGCTCGGCAGCGAGAGGTCTCCGCCCATAGTCGCCGCAAGGGTGTGCCTCTGGGGCCCCCACGCGGCACACTCACTCAGGGTGTGGAGCGCCGTGTCGACTGGCGCACCACACTCGTGGCAGGAGGGTGACACCTCCCGCCGCGCTATCCCGTGCAGGTACTTACCGAAGCATCCGTGCCCGGTAAGTACCTGCGTCATCCTGAAGGTGAGTGTGCCCTTCTTCCTCTCGACCCAGCGACTCAAGTGGGGGCGGATCGCCTCCACTGTCGCCAGGCCCGCCGTGGGTGACCCCAGGTCCTCCTGCCATCGGGCGATCAGGGCTCGCTGGGCTAGAGCCCTGATCCGCCCGACCTCCGCCGACCCTGGACGGTCGCCGCGGTTCCTCGCCTCGACCCGGAACCGGTACACTTCCGCGAGCACCTCCGCCTGGAGCTCCCAGGGCGGATCGCCCGCGAGAAGTGTCGCCGCAGCCCACGACACCGTACGGTACCCTCTGACGCCTCTCACCGCTATGACCCTCTGCGGCTTTCGCAGCAGGGCCCGGTTGTCAGCGGTGAGAGCGTCGACCCAGATCGGGGCACCGTACAGCGCCATCGACCTCACTACGCCGGAGTAGAGACGCCGGCATAGCGATCCCGGCCCCCCCACATTCGGAAGGAGGCGGCCGAGAGCGGCGGCGGCGTTGATGAGCCTCGGGCCGAGATGGACAAAATGCTGCCCGAAGCTCCATCGACCGTCCAGGATGAGGCCCAGGTACTTCATCTGGGCCTGCACCTTGATCACCGTCCCCTGGACGGTGATACTCGCCCCTCGTGGGGGTCCTTTCCGTGGACCGTGGAAGAGGAGGGCCTCCGTTTTGGATATGGAGACCCTCAAGCCCAGCATTCCCATACGGTCCACGGTGAGAGCCGTTCCGACCTCGGCGAGGCGAGCCGCCTCCCGAAAGTCCCGCCCAGTCGCCGTGACGAGGGTGTCGTCAGCGTAGCACAACACCCCCATCCCGGGAAGGACGGGAGCTCGCAGGAGCCAGTCGAAACCGACGTTCCACAGAATTGGGCCGAGAACCGACCCCTGTGGAACGCCGCAGCCTACCCGACGCCGGACCAGCCTCCCATCGACCCCCGCCCAGAGGACCTCCCTGTCCTGGAGGTACGCCTCCAGCAGCCTCCTGAGATAGGTCGGCACCCCATGGTATCGGAGTGCCTCCCGTATCGTCTCGAAAGGGAGACTGTTGAAGGCGTTCGCCACGTCGAGCGACACCGCCAGGACGACTTGCCCCCGGGCCACCGCTTCCGTCGTCCGAGTCTTCAGGGCGTCCAGGGCGTCGACCGTCGACCGGCCCGCCCTGAACCCGTACTGAGCCTCTGAGAGACCCGGACCGACCTCCTCGAGGTGCTGAACGAGACGGGCTGCGAGGACCTTCTCGAAGAGTTTGCCCGTCTCGTTCAGCAGCACTATTGGCCTGTATGCCGAAGGGGAATCCATCGGCCGACCTTCCTTCGGCAACAGGACCAACTTCCCCTCTTTCCAAGGCTTCGGAAACTGCCCGCTGCACAGACACACGTCGAACAGCTCCCGAAGCCTTGCACCCAGGAATTCCAGGGCGTCGCACAGAACACGCCCTGGAACCCCGTCCGGACCCGGCGCCGTGTTCTTGGCCCTCAAGCGGCCGAGGGCCATCTCCATCTCCCGCTCCGTGATCAGTGGTGGAGCCACTGCGTCTTCGATCACGGAGCGGGGGGCCATCTGCGGAGGGACATGCTCGCCTGGATGGGGAAAGAGTTCCCCGACCAGGCGCAGGAGGAGTTCCGGCGGCAGCGTCTCAGTGACGGGGGCGCCTTGGGTGCGGAACTTCCCGCGTACGCCGCGGTACGGGCGCCCCCACGGGTCTCGATTGAGACCCGCCAGAAGCTCCTCCCTGGCCTTTTCCTTGGCCTTGCTTATCGCCAGCTGCAGATCTTTTTTCAGCTGGCGATAAGCGTCCAGCATCTGTCCCTCCAGGTCCGTGTCGAGGCCGTTGCGCCTTCGACAGCGGACGTAGGCCCTCCGCGCCCGGCAGCACGTCGCCCGAAGGTCGGCGATTTCGGGCGACCACCAATAGACGTGCCGGCGCGGAACCCTGCGCCGGGTCCGAGGCATGGCCGCATCGCAGACCTCCTTGAGCGAACTGCGCATGCGGCCCGCCAGCTCCTCTGCGCTGGCGCCCTCCGTCCTCCCCGCGGAACCCCACCGCTGCACGATGGCGGCCTCCTTGACCAGCTCTCGATCGACCTGGCCGAGAGACCACCTCGGCAGCGTAGTCGGCACCCTCTGGGGTTCCGCCGGCCTGCGAGAGGTGGAGATCTCGAATCGGATGTACCGGTGATCCGATAGAGTCTCCACCTCTTCCTCCACTCTCCAATCGACCACTCTGCGTGCTACGACAGGGGTGGCGAACGAAACGTCCACCACGGAACCCCCCTGATGTCGCACGCAGGTGTGAACCTGCCCCCTGTTGAGAAGGGACAGGTCGGAGAGCAGGGCCCACACCTGGACGGCCCTCCCTCGCGGATTCGTGGCGGGGTTGCCCCAGGCACGCGACTTCGCGTTTAAGTCGCCGAGAACCATTATCGGTTTCGGCGACTGCCTGGCCACCGCAGCTCTGACTAAGCCGAGATAAGTCTCGAACTCAGCCAGGCTGCGGTTAGGGGAGAAGTACGTACCGACGACGACGTACTCCCCCCACCCCACCACTACGTAGCCCGAGCCCCTCTCGATGAGTGAGAGGGGAGGGCCCGTTCCGCTCCTCGTGAGGACCGCCACGGTGTCGTCCGAGTCCCCCAGCCAGTGAGGTAGGGGAGGGACGAAATAGGGCTCGCAGGCCACCGCCAGGTCTACCTGCCACTCCGCCATGGACTGCAGCAGTAGGTCCTGCGCTCGGCGGAGTGGTTGACGTTCGTTTGGAGGAAGCTTATTTGTTCTGGCATCCTTGAGTCGAACTAGCTCCCTCCGTAGCCTGGCGGCTTTCCTCGCGCGGGGCGGTCTTGGCTCCTAGAGCCGCCTTACCCTTCGTGATGGGGGGGTTGCAGTCCCTCGCCCCCATCAGATGTCCGGAGGGCTTCCCGGCCTCCGCGCAGACCGCGCAGCGCATCTTGGCCGTGCATACCGCTGACTTGTGGCCGTCCGAGCCACAGCGGTAGCACAGGCCACCCCTCTCCGCCTTCGACGGGCAGAGCGCCCTCGTGTGGCCAAGGCCCATACATTTGTAGCAGCGCATAGGGCGCTGCTCCACGACGGCCACCTTGGCCGAGCTCCACCCGACGAGGAGGCGACCGGCAGCGGCCAGCTTCTTCGCTGCCGTGAGGGGGCAGGTGACGCGGACCATCCCCATGTAGCCGGGTCCGCGCTGCATCACGCCGCACTTCACTGCCTCGGCGGAGCAATCACCTGCGCGCGCGATCGCCGCGGCCAGTTTCTCCGAGGTGACGGAGTCGTCGAGCCCCGTCACCTTCAGGTCGGCCTTTTTAACTGGCCGCACTACGTCTGCGACCCCGTCGAGCACTGTGCGGAGCTTCTCCGCCAACATCTCGGCCTGCTCCGCTTGGGCTCTCGGCAACTCGAGAACCCTGGCCCCGGTCGCCGTGCGTCGCACCTTCAGCCCACCACTGATCCCAAGGTCCTGGAGCTTGACGCCTTGTTCTGCTCTCTCCAGGACCTGCGCGTAGGTGACGCCCTTCCCTACTGCTTCCGGCTGCAACGTGAGAACGATTGCAGCCGAGCGAGGGGTAGCCAGCTTCGGCTTGGCTGGCTGGGGCGTTTTCGGCGGCGCCTTTGTGGCCGAAGCGTCGGCGGGAGGGGTGGTCTTGCTCCCCTTCCGGCCCTTCTTCACCACCGTGGACCAGGACGGCTCCTGGTTCGGTGGTGATTGTGTTGTCACCGGTGCAACCGGGGCGCTCACCGGAGCACATGAAGGGCCTGCGGTTGGCGATTGTGCCGCTGGTGGGGCCGTCTTGCTGGCCTTCTTTGTTTTCGCCGACTGGCGGGCCGCCGACGCGAGAGGCGGAGCCACCTTCTGCAGCTTATCGTCTGCGAGGGGGGGTCGCTGTGGCCTAGCAGGAGGGAGACGCTCCTCGATGTCCGCCAGTTGGGCCTTTATTGCGACCCCGATAGACGCAGCGATGAATTCCTTCATCTCTTCCATCGCCGAGAAGTTGGAGGAGGTAGCCTCGTTCGCCGCTGCCACCGTGGTACGCATCTCCGCGTACTCACGGCGGTGGGCCTTTAGCTCCGCTTTAAGGGAGTCGATCTCCCTGCGCAGGCGACCGTTATCCGCCCGGAGGTTACGGGCTTCGTCGGCCTCCGTCCGGGACGCCAGAGCCTCGACGACGCCCTCCAGAGACGCCGCTGCGTCCTTCAGCCTCTTAATATAGCCTCCTTTGAGGTTTGAGGACTTTAGCGCGACCTCCCTAATTTCGCGCGCATTACGGCCAGCCTCTGCGCGGAGCTCCTCGTTGCTTTGGAGGGCCGGGTCCATCTTGGCTGAAGATGCAGCTTCTTCAGGCTCGGGGACAACCACAGGCGTTTTTTTACAAGCCCTGCTTCTGAGAGTCCGCTCGAAAGCGAGCTCTCTCTCCTCATCTTCTTTGGCTTTGAGCGCAGTCCTTGCTCGACTGAGCCCACTTTTCTTGGTTTTGCCGCGGCGGTCGGCAGCGGGTCCCGCCGTGTCGGAGCCTGAGTCGGATTCGGCGAACCGGACCGAGGCATCGGACGCTGTCTCCATGTCCGTATCCATGTATTCACTCGCAAAAGCAGCTAGAAAGCGGCTTCCCTCAGGAAGTACGTGGCTGAGGGTGGCTCTAAGGCATCATTTATGACCCCCAGAGCCTGGGCTTTCAGAAATGACAATAAAAGTTTTTTGGTGAAAAATTACCCTCCCTATTCTATATATATATAACAGGGCGGGTGGGCGGTCGCAAATTTTCGGTTTTTTCCGAATATCT
>NC_087327.1:11380000-11500000 GCF_037043105.1 Vanessa tameamea | reverse complement strand
ACCTACCTACCTACCTACCTACCTACCTACCTACCTACCTACCTACCTACCTACCTACCTACCTACCTACCTACCTACCTACCTACCTACCTACCTACCTACCTACCTACCTACCTACCTACCTACCTACCTACCTACCTACCTACCTACCTACCTACCTACCTACCTACCTACCTACCTACCTACCTACCTACCTACCTACCTACCTACCTACCTACCTACCTACCTACCTACCTACCTACCTACCTACCTACCTACCTACCTACCTACCTACCTACCTACCTACCTACCTACCTACCTACCTACCTACCTACCTACCTACCTACCTACCTACCTACCTACCTACCTACCTACCTACCTACCTACCTACCTACCTACCTACCTACCTACCTACCTACCTACCTACCTACCTACCTACCTACCTACCTACCTACCTACCTACCTACCTACCTACCTACCTACCTACCTACCTACCTACCTACCTACCTACCTACCTACCTACCTACCTACCTACCTACCTACCTACCTACCTACCTACCTACCTACCTACCTACCTACCTACCTACCTACCTACCTACCTACCTACCTACCTACCTACCTACCTACCTACCTACCTACCTACCTACCTACCTACCTACCTACCTACCTACCTACCTACCTACCTACCTACCTACCTACCTACCTACCTACCTACCTACCTACCTACCTACCTACCTACCTACCTACCTACCTACCTACCTACCTACCTACCTACCTACCTACCTACCTACCTACCTACCTACCTACCTACCTACCTACCTACCTACCTACCTACCTACCTACCTACCTACCTACCTACCTACCTACCTACCTACCTACCTACCTACCTACCTACCTACCTACCTACCTACCTACCTACCTACCTACCTACCTACCTACCTACCTACCTACCTACCTACCTACCTACCTACCTACCTACCTACCTACCTACCTACCTACCTACCTACCTACCTACCTACCTACCTACCTACCTACCTACCTACCTACCTACCTACCTACCTACCTACCTACCTACCTACCTACCTACCTACCTACCTACCTACCTACCTACCTACCTACCTACCTACCTACCTACCTACCTACCTACCTACCTACCTACCTACCTACCTACCTACCTACCTACCTACCTACCTACCTACCTACCTACCTACCTACCTACCTACCTACCTACCTACCTACCTACCTACCTACCTACCTACCTACCTACCTACCTACCTACCTACCTACCTACCTACCTACCTACCTACCTACCTACCTACCTACCTACCTACCTACCTACCTACCTACCTACCTACCTACCTACCTACCTACCTACCTACCTACCTACCTACCTACCTACCTACCTACCTACCTACCTACCTACCTACCTACCTACCTACCTACCTACCTACCTACCTACCTACCTACCTACCTACCTACCTACCTACCTACCTACCTACCTACCTACCTACCTACCTACCTACCTACCTACCTACCTACCTACCTACCTACCTACCTACCTACCTACCTACCTACCTACCTACCTACCTACCTACCTACCTACCTACCTACCTACCTACCTACCTACCTACCTACCTACCTACCTACCTACCTACCTACCTACCTACCTACCTACCTACCTACCTACCTACCTACCTACCTACCTACCTACCTACCTACCTACCTACCTACCTACCTACCTACCTACCTACCTACCTACCTACCTACCTACCTACCTACCTACCTACCTACCTACCTACCTACCTACCTACCTACCTACCTACCTACCTACCTACCTACCTACCTACCTACCTACCTACCTACCTACCTACCTACCTACCTACCTACCTACCTACCTACCTACCTACCTACCTACCTACCTACCTACCTACCTACCTACCTACCTACCTACCTACCTACCTACCTACCTACCTACCTACCTACCTACCTACCTACCTACCTACCTACCTACCTACCTACCTACCTACCTACCTACCTACCTACCTACCTACCTACCTACCTACCTACCTACCTACCTACCTACCTACCTACCTACCTACCTACCTACCTACCTACCTACCTACCTACCTACCTACCTACCTACCTACCTACCTACCTACCTACCTACCTACCTACCTACCTACCTACCTACCTACCTACCTACCTACCTACCTACCTACCTACCTACCTACCTACCTACCTACCTACCTACCTACCTACCTACCTACCTACCTACCTACCTACCTACCTACCTACCTACCTACCTACCTACCTACCTACCTACCTACCGTATAGCACTCAAGAATTTCGAACTATCTGAAACGCGATTCTTTGCAAAATATGTTTTTTAATATTTTCTTTATATATACAGTACCCCTAGGACGAGTTTCAATACTTCATGCGTTAATAACGTATCGACTTCTGGAAAACGTTTACGAAGTATTTGTATTCGGTAGTATGAGTTTGACATTACTCGTTTGCGTTAAAACCATGATAACCGTCGAGCTACTCGAAATAGACTACACCACAATTTATATTTCCATCTCACTTACACGCGCTAAAAATGGTGAGAAAAAAAATATTCGCCCATTTTTATTATATTTGACATGTGTCGCAAAGTATTGTCTTTAAAATTTTGAAGGTTATATTATCTTACTTTACAATGTTTATTTTATTAAAAGATATAAAAACTGTGAATGTATTCATGTGTACGTGTTTTAGTAGTGGTGAAAAAAGAAGAAATTACATTGAAACATGATTGGCTTAAAGATTAATTTATCGGAGTTTGAAATTATTATAAAATTCATCAATAGGTATGTAAACATAAATTAATTATTACGCTTAATATACAATACGATCCGTAATAATTGTAAGGACCATAAATTTAGTTTAGAAACGTTTTAAAACTTATAAACAGTGTACCTATATTGTTTGTAATATAGAGGAATATCAGTTAAACTGTAACTAACCTAACCAACAAGTATTGTAAATTTAATTTCTTTACAATTTTCCGTTGATATACTTATACATATTAAATTGTTGTTCTAATTTGTTAATAAAGTTTAATTTGAAACTAAGTGGCTTACTTCGCGTTTAATTGCGATGTGTCTTGTGTTAATTTAAACAAACATACATTGATTAATTTTATAGATAATATTCTCCTTATTTGTGTGAAAAATTCCATAATAAATCAAACTTAACCAATTCAAACTTATGTTTAAATGATTGTTATATTGATAATACCCAAATTATGTTTGCGTTTCAGTATATTATAATAATAAGCATATCTAATTATCATTAAATATATAGACTTAATATTTCTATTATTAGATTATAATTATTCTATGATCATGATTATTTTATATGTTTGTGAGTGTTTTAATAAAAAATATTGTTTGTGATTACAGTTCCAAAGAAGAAATACAAACCTAGACACTACTACATATACATCCATGCTGCCTTTTCCAGTGTGACGCTACATCTTCAAAAACCTTTGTAAAAATATAGTTTAATATATTTAAAACAAATAATAACTATTTCATAACTTGTGTTTTATTTTTCCTAAAATATAATTGTATGTACTACATATATACATAAAATTTTTATTTCAATTAAACAATGAAGAGTTAATAGTTTTAATTGTCTGTTTTAATATACCCAATTATTGAAAAAGTATAAATAACAACAACATAGTATTTTACTAAGCAATAAGAGTGTTTTTGAAGTTGATTATTTATTAGAGTATTCATAACAAATCACAATAGTGAAGAGTATTTATGTATAGATGTTTCTTATATAATGATGCAAAAATTTTAAATTATTCTAAATTTAATTAAATTTTATAAAATCATAGGCACCATATATTCAATAGAGACAAATCAATTTTTTAGTATATTTATTGTTTGAATTAAATAAATAGGAAATTATGTAGAAATGTAGATTGCAGTTCAATGCATGGTCACTTGTTTTTTGGATGTTGTCTGCACCAAATCATCATTAATAGCGTATAATAGCGAATGACAATAGACTCTAAGCTCCAATGGGGCCCCCATATAAATAAATTGACGAATAGAATCAGCTCTGCAGCCTATACGGTAAATAAAAAAAAAAAAATTAGACTTTTGACTGATGTGGATACAGCTCGCCTTGTGTATTTCAGTTATTTCCACAGTATAATGTCGTATGGCATCCTACTCTGGGGTAATGTAGTTGACCTTAATACCATTTTTGTACTGCAGAAGAGGGCTATTCGTGCAATTTATAACCTGGGCCCAAAAGCTTCGTTAAGAGGTAAATTTAAAGAAATTAAAATAATGACTGTCGCTTCTCAATTTGTTTTTGATAATGTTATGTATGTGCGCAAAACCATAAATGATTTTCCAAGAAATTGTGACGTACATTCTATTAATAGTAGGAACAAGAATAAACTTGTTACTCCAAGTACTCGATTACACAGGGTTTGTAACTCTTTTTTGGGGCAATGTATATATGAGCGCTCGGCCGTGCTGCCATCTAGTTTCAATGTATGTAACAAATCAAAACAAAACTATATCCATGGGCGTTCGCCGTGCTGCCATCTGTTGTCAATATATGTAACAAATCGAATAAAACTTATAATCTGTAAAGCGACATCTATCAACTAATTTGGGACTTAATAATACAGGAAATATTATTATCTACTCTTAGAAATAAAGTAAGTAAAATGTAGAATAATAAATTGTAATTCATATTTTAGAATCAATCTTAGATAATACTAAGTTATATTTCTTATTTTGGAATGTAGAATGTATCAAGCAAGTCATTAACATTTGTTTTGTACCTATGGCGTTAAGCCTATGATTTCCGGGCAGATTTATTATAATAAGTAAGGAATTAAATAAATTAAGATTTAATAGAAGTTTTGGTTATGGCAATTATTAACTAAAACTGTTTAAATAATTTAGAAATATAAATATGATTTCTTTTTGTCAAGAAATATGTAAATTTGATTTGTCCGGTATATTTTTAATTTTAATTTAATTACAATATATTTCGATTTTTAATTAAGGTCAAAAATAATTTTATATTATTTTTTATTATTATAAGTCATTAATAGTTATTATGTTTGTAACAAAATAAATATGGTCTTGTTGTTGATATAAAAAACTGGATGTCGTAGTTTAGTTAGTAGAAAAGTAAGTACAGGCGGGCATTCCTCGGACAATTGTAGAACTATTCAGACCATTAAATTTATTAATATAAAAAGTGTTTTTCTGCAACATGCACCCCGGGGAGAATCCTGGCGAATCGCCGACATACACGTTTCTACAACAGGATCCCAGAAAACGTTCAAAATTATTCAATTATAAAATTCAAAAGAATCGTTAAAGAGCGTTCGTGTGCTAAAGGATATTACAACACTAATGACTTTTTAGTTGACTGCACACCTTGGGAATGAAATGATCGCCTCCAGGCTGTTTCAAATAACTAATATACTATAAAAAAAGTTCTATTCTTCTCAGGTCCGAGGTGTTAAATTCCGAACCGGTGGTAGATTTTTGACTATCAATAAGCAAGTGTAAACACTTCTATATTGAATAAAGACAGGAATTTTATTAATTCTGCGACTTTTTGTTTAGAAGAAAACGGTCACGTCGATACCCGCTCCGAAGCCGATTTAGCTGAGGCTAGCTGGGATAAAGAAGCTTTTTCTTATTCTTAGATTTATGTCTATTAATCTTTTATCTTGTCAATAAAAGCTATTACAGAATCATCACAGGTTGTGATCGAGTCAGATAAACTCATTGTGCCTTGTAAATGTAGAATCGGAAACGAAAACAATAAAGGAGTTACGTTACTAAATAAAGGATAAACAACATTTTGTATAGCGTTTTATTACAACGACATCTTTCATTTTTAATTTTACAACCTTCTTTACAAATATAAAATCGTATCGATCAATCTCTCAATAAGACACAAAATTATTTACTCTCAATTAAATCACTCTTTTTAACATTATTTACAAAAATACATATTTACAAAACACGATCATACTACAATAAATAAGGCGGCGAGGCGGGCCGACGGCGACGGTCGCTCGGTACTCTAGGCTAAGCTACGCTAGGCTAGTCCCTACGTAAGGCTAGTATCACACTAGACGAGCACCGTGAGGCGCTCGGGCGGCGGGTGGCGCGCAGGCGGTGGCTCCGGCGGCGGCAGCGCGCGCTTCGTCAGCTCCTTGTCACGGGGCGGTGTGTTGTTGCGAGCGTCCGCGTTCTGTGCTTTGTACAGCGAGTGCGCACGTGGCAGTTCGTCGGCCTCCCGCGGCGGCCGTTCCTCTCGCAGCGGATTTGCATAACGACGAAGATTCTCTTCATTCTGCAAATTGTTGGACTTCTCCTCGTCGCGCCGTCGCGTGCGCTCCTCAGCAGCGGCGGCGGCAGCGCGTCGTCTTCTTATAAATAAAACAGCTCCCACTCCTGCTCCTAGTAAAAAAAATGTGGCACCAGCGGCGAGTGCAAGCAACGCACCACCCGCCCCACCTGTAGTAGCGGCAGCTTCTGCGATGGCAGCGCGCGGTGTAGGCTGCGCCCCGTGCTCGACTCGCAAGCGCAGTGCCGCAGCTAGCAACGCATGGTGAGCGAGTCGACGACGTGCTATAAGTTCGCTGAGCGCACGCACTGCTGCAGCAAGAGCACTGATTCCCTCAGCGTCCTCTTCTTCTCCAGCCCACTATGAAAATAAAATAAATTAATTCCTTCCTAAGAATTACAATCATTACTTACTTGAGATAAGATTTATACGGGTGGGACAGTAATTTTGTAACGACCAGAAATAGAAACCTGTAAAATGAAAGTGTTAATGCCTTCTAAATACTAACCAGAGCTAGGTCAAGTGCATCGTCATCTGGCGCGAGATCACACAGCAGAGTCAGCGGCGGAGCGGGCGGGGCGCGGTCTGCCAGCGCAGCAGCCAGAGCACGACGCAGCGCGGCGCATGCGCGCTCCACATGCGCCCCCCGTGCGAGCCTCTCCCTTGCCAGCCGCAGCTCCGCTCGCGCACAGCCGGGAGGCGGCTGAGTGCGAGCGCCCGGCCAGCACGTAGACGGTGCGGGAAGAGCGGGAGGCTCTACTCTGCGTCCTGATACGCGCCGGCATTCTCCAAGCGGCGCGCAGGGAGCGCGCAGACACAATGACGGGGCAGCGGGAACGCATACCTGAAATAACATACATACGTTTATAGTTACTTAATAATATTTTTCACAAATATTAAAATAGAACTTTCTTGCATGTTTAGCTGCGCTATTACCTCATCGGTTCGGCAAGGGAGAGCGGCGGGCGCGAGGCAGTCGGGCAGGCCGCACCACAAGCGCGTGCAGGCCGGCGCACCGGCTACGCAACGGCACGCGTTACAGCCCCACCACCACGTGCCATTGTCGGAGCCGCACGCGCCCGGGGTCTCACTTGTCTCCGCGACACCTTCACCACCGTTCTCACTGCCTTCGACAGCTTCACCACTCTCTGCTCCGAGACCGGCAATTACTACAAATAATGACAATATATATTATATAAGTTAAACTCGAGGGTGCTAGAATCTTTCGATACAAACTGTATCGTCCTCGTATGGGAACTATAAATTGCAATTGTTTATTTTTCAACATGGTGGTAATATTAAGATCTCTTCAATTACAATAGTTAACTATTGAACTTACGTTCTAGACAGCGTCTCGCCAGACGTGCTGGTGGAGGTGGACAAATGCATCTGGCCTGAGAGCCAGAAGCTGTGCAAGTCGCCGGTGATGGGCAAGGAGGATCGCATGTCGACGTGGTGCAGTCAGAGCCCGTCCATCCTGGAGCGCATTCGCAAGCCCACCAGCCCGAGCCGCCGACGCAGCGCGCTCCATTACGGCAAGGTGACGATGCGCATCCGTCCGCCGCCCGCTCACAGCGCGCGCCACCCCACCCCGCACGACAAACACATGCCCATGTGTTTGAGTTGCCCCCCACGGCTACGCAGGAGCCTCCATGTAGACACGTACACGGAACACTGCCAGAACCGGCTGGCAGCGGAACGACGGCAGTTTGAGGAGGAACGGATGCAACTGGAGCTACCTACAAGAGACAGGTTTGTATTTGGTAGTACGTTTCGTTGGTGTATAGGTCATGCCATGTCTGTTTGTGCTTGAGTACTGCAGATCTTACCGGTGGTGTAGTGGGTAGGTCGCATATGGTACCAGCCCAGCCGGGTGGACAGGCACAGTGAGTGACAACGGGGATGGAGGGCAGAGGGTCACGTACACACGTACCACCATTTATGCAAAGAAGCTCACATCGTGGCTCCTCACGCATCGTACAAGTTTCACCTGCGCAGAAAATGATTATTTATTTGTAATTACATAATATTCTATTTTACCGTTTTATTGTTATCAAGATATTTTTATGATGCCAAAATATGAGTTCACACGTGAGTGAATCATAAAAAAAAATAGGAATACTGTAACACCACACAGAAAATTGGTTCTTCTGATAGTAATATTTGGGCTTGGGCTCTACGACGTAAATGACGTAACTGTACTTTTACTGATTTTAAATAATCTTCGCGAGTTTTGAATACAATACAAACAGATGAACCTTCCTTGAGGAAGTTCTTTATTACATTAGTATGATGTGAATTTTAGTATCGATATACTGACCAGTCCACCCCTCGAGGCAAATGCAGGTAAACCCCGTGGGGCTTGAGACGCAGCTACCGTTGTTGTGGCATGGATTCGGAGAGCAATCGTCTAATTCTGCGATGAACAGTAAAGCATTTAATTTAACATACATTACCAATTAACATTTTAAATAATCTTAAAGATACTAACGATCTCGCGCTGCGCGTTGCGTGCAATTCTTTCCGGTCCAGCCGGGCGCGCAGTGGCAATAGTAGTCGCTCTGCGCCGTGTAGCAAGGCGCTCCGTTAGCGCAGGGCGAACCGGCGCAATGATCCCGGTCGTCCTGGACAGATTTCATCTATGTATTGTAGATGTACTTTCATGCAATGTGCACCGTTACATCGTTGTTTCAATTTATGTTAGTTCAGGAGAAGCACTCACCCAACAGTAGCGTCCAAGACAGGAGGTCAGCTATAAGCAGAGGGATGTTAGTGTTTTAGTGCGGCTGCGAAAGTTAATTAGATAGAGTTTTCGTTTCTGCAATACGTATTATCGTTTTTAAATAATATTTGCTCACATTAATAACATTGCAAAAATGAATTGAAGAGAAGACATGGGTTATATTAATAAAATGTACAGAAATATGTTAGGAGAGTAGAAGAAGATTCAAAGAGCTATATGACGGGACACACCTCACAATCGGTGCCTGAGAAGCCGACTGGGCATATACAACGATAAGCATCGAGTAGATCCACGCACTCGCCGCCATTACGACACGGCCTCGAAGCACAGTCGTCCACGTCACGGGCACAGGTGCGTCCCGCGTATCCCGCCGCGCATGCGCAATGGAAGTCGTCCACTAGGTCGATGCATGTAGCACCGTTCAGACACTGTCCAGTGCAGTCGTCGACGTTGAGCTCGCAGTCGCGCCCCGTCCAGCCCGCTAAGCAAGTGCAAGCGTAACCTCCAGCTGTATTGTTACATGAGGCTGCGTTAACACACGGGCCTAAAGCACCTTCAGCAGCACCATTTTCAGCGCATTCGTCGACATCTGTCAATAAAAATATTAGTTAAATATGTTATTGTTTTAAAATAAAGCGTTATAAGAGCCGTAAATTCCTTACCATCTACACATGTGGGTCCAGACCAGCCGGGGGCACACTCGCACAGAAACGCGTCAAGTCTGTCACGACAAACGGCACCATTGCGACAAGGTGCGCTGGCACAGTCGTCCACGTCAGCATCGCATCGTGCTCCAGTCCACCCGCGCTCACAGGAGCACACAAATCCTGCGGGTGCAGCTGCCAGGGAACATGTGCCGTGTGCACAAGGCTGCGGAGCGCACGGATTATCCACACGCTCGCAGTCGACACCAGAAAATCCCTCGGCACACGTACACAAGTATTGGTCTGGTGCAGTATTTTCACAAGTACCTCCGTGTTGGCAAGGTTCATGCGTACCACAGTAGTTGAGATCTGTTCAAAAGTATTGATGACATTATAAATTTTGTAATATAATTTTGAGATACTTTGTATCATTAAATAACATTTTATATACTTCAGATAAAATACCTTGGTCGCAGAGAATTCCTCCCCAATTAGTATCACAGGTGCAGTCCCAAGATGAGCCGTTGCAGTAACCGTGCTTGCAGCCCGGGTACGGCTGGCACTGGGAGCAGAGGTCGCCTCGCCAGCCGGGACGACAACTACATTTTAAATTATTGACAATTAAAGAAAGCATGCAACACAAAGAAACGCAATTTTTAATTGTAACAGAAAAACACTCACAGACATTCGCCAGGTTTATCGCACCGGCCGTGCGTTGGATGACAACCTTCTTTGCACACAGCTGCAATGAATAAGATAAAAGCTCATAAGCCAATCTAAAACCAAAGAATCCAACAAGTCAAGTCCAAAGACATACGTTTCTCGCAGTTGTCGCCCTGCCAGCCTGGGAGACAGCGTTTGTCTCCTGTAGCGGAACACGAGTAGTGGCCGAACTTATCGTCGCGAGGCCGACAAAACGTAGTGCATGTGGTGTTGTAGTAGTTGGGCTGGCACGTAACACGGACCCGGTACGCCACGGCGGCCGCCGCGCCCGCGTGCCTTAGCGCGTGCCACTCCGCGCCTGGCTCCACGATGCCCGACCACCACGCCTCCTCGATCAAGCCCGTTTCTTCTACGAAATACGTTACATGTAACAAATGGGCACAACAAGTAATATTTATTTGCAACAAAACGACACTCACCAGGATCCGTGTAGTTGTAGTCGTCGTAGGCTTGTAAGATGAGTGTGAATGAACGCTGTAAATGCATAGAATTGATTTCCATTAAAACAGAATATATGAAGAAGCAATTATATTATTATGATTGACAAAAGTGAATTACTAACGGTCCATCGAAATGAGAACGGGAGCGAAAGGGTGTAGAGTGGATCGGCGAGCGTGAAGGAATCGGTTCCCAGTACAGGCGACGCCGCGCGGCCGAACGAGCAGGCGCCGGGCGCGGCCGCAGACTGATACTCTTTGAGGCAGAGGGCAAAGCGCGTGCGGCACGGGTGTGCGCATGTGCCACCAGCAGCCACCGTGCCTGCACCGGGTGGAGCGGCGAGCGGGGCAGGTGCGGGAGCGCCACCGCCGCCGCAGCATACACCCGAAGCCAGCTGCAGCCGGTAATTGGAGAATTCGAGGATCTGCAGCTCGAACACGCCCGCCCCCGCCGCGCACTAAGTGACAAAAAATAACATTTAAATATCAAAAGTAAACTAACTAATAGAATTTTAAAATTAAAAAGAGAAATAGTATGTATTCATTCCATAAAATGTTAACGTCATTTACGTTGTTTTCTTGATATAGTTAGCATGCTTTGTTCATCGATGCTTGTCACAGAGGTACGCCTGAGTGCAAGTGTCACCTTTAAAGATTAAAGTAGTAAGTTCAGTATGTATGTAGTAAGTATATTTATGAAATAAATAAATATTAAAATTACTTCGAGTCGTTGATCCCGCGTTCCCCGCGGCCGTGGGACTTTTATTAGTAGTCTACTTTGCCTACATGGACTCATGACTTTTATATCTTCTAACCGTCAACGGAACTACTTAAACTTTCACCTTAATAAGAGAAGAGTTCTTTGTCATGCTGTGGGTCCTACCGTACCGACCCTACTCGACATTTCTGTATTTCCCACGACTAAAAGATGTCGTAATCGCAGTTCATACGAAAAGAATATTCGATAAATGAATAAGGTATAGTTTTAGCACAGTCTACCTACATTTAGGTAGAAGAAATTATTAGAACGCAAAACATTTAGGTCCAACTAATCATCTCCATCTCCTATAAAAAGCTCAATTTTAGTAGCAGGACCGTGCTCTCGGCACTCGCATTGTTTATTATTTAAATCTATTGCTCTGATATTCGATACTTCATTGCGCGCCGGCTTCGCAGCGTCTCGGTCGAGTGAGGTGAGAGGCGGCTGGAGAGCCCGGCGCCGCCCACCGCCCCTCGGTCGGCCTACTGGTAATTTCTTTAACTATTTGCTCTCTATTGCTATGTATACAGTCAGAAAACTAATATTGTATCAACGTGTTGACAATTAGAGGTAACGTAAAAGTTATATGAGGAGCTATGTTTGGAAAATGTTACGAATTCAATTGATATTTTAATGGTATTGAGATATATAAAAATGTATCTTGGGCAGTAGGCAGGCAGGCTTGGCCCGTCAAAAGTATTCATCGGTGAAAATACAGAATAATAACGATTACATAAATATGGTTTAGGGAAAACAAAAACACTTAAAATAAAAATTAAATATCGTTCTGTCGCGTTACGTAGTGAGTAGTGATATAATAAGTGATAGTGCGTAGTGGTGGGGGTGGGGAGCTCCGCCCGCCCGCACGACGCCCAGCACTCACGACTCACTCCTTCCTCCATTCGCCGCCGCCGGCAACACCGGTGATGTTAACTTTGACCGTTCACCACACCCTCGACTATAAGCTCTTTATTCTATTACAGGCATCGAGTATCAGATGGTCGATTCATCTCGAAGAATGTTTTATTACGAAAATTGATTTCGTCAATCTGGCATTGTATACACTGGTTAAATTCGATTGAAAATATTCGTACAATTTTTTTGAAAAATATCAACAAAAACTAAATAAGTTATTTTAAAGGATCGTTTTTCATTTCAGATCAGATTTCAAAAAAAAAAAATGAAAAACCCCAGTGCGCTTAATTTCCTTTAACGTAAAAACTGAAACTATATTACACAAGCTGCCCATTCCACGGTAACAATTATGATTTTATACGTAAAAATAGGACGAACTCCTCATTTTTCCCGCGACAACCAAATGTTGCAAATTAACAATTGTATAAAAAAAATACCCGACTAATCTTTTCGTAGGTACGTAGGTACTGCAGGTATGTTTACTCTTACGGCGCTCGTTTATTCAAAATCTAAATATTCTTTATTCGAGTAGGCTCATAAATGAGCATTTGAATCGTCTTGATAGAATGTTGAATGTAAGGCACTAGTTCGGAAAGTAGATTCTACCGAGTGGAACCGGCTAGTTTTTTTTATATATGTATATATGAGTGAACGACAATATATATATTTAAAAGAAGTGTAAAATTGATATGACGTTGTCTAATTTCATAAGATAAACTAGTAGTTCACAGATATCGCTGACTTTTCGGTATACATTTAACAGCTACAAATCTCTCATACAAAGTTCGTTTCAAAATCGCTGGGCCGACAACTCCTCTCCCTCTGTAGCTTAATGCGTAAGCTACATCTTTATCTGAAAATATATGCCACATATTAAGTTGCTATATAACTTATGCATATCTGACCCGAAACTATAAAGTAAAATACTTAATATAAAATCCATATCAATCGGATTAACAGTTTCTGCTTCTTACCTCTTTAAAATATTAAATTGATTTAATATTAATTTAAATAGTAAAAAAATATTAAATAGTAGTCAATGCTTTTGTTTTGACTGTTTTTAACAAAACACACAGCTCTTAGATCTCGGAACAGCTAGACATTTTCTTCAAGAAGACGACGACGACAGCGCTGACACAGGAGGCGCCGTGTGGCGTTGCGTAAAACTAATAACTCGATGTACGTTTTACTAAAGGGTCCGAACTAAAGGTACCGAAATAAATTTAAAATCGTCAATAAACTAGCGGGTTTTATTTTCATTTCATTTCATTGTAAACTGCAAGTCACTCATCTACATTTGGCACCAAAATTATGAAACTACTGCTCTAACCGGCCAGTAACTTCTTTTCGCTGACTAAAATTAATTTGTTTGTAAAATTGTTAAAATTTAGTGAATTGCAATCAAGAATCCTCTTAAATTTTCTGCACAACCGATGTTTTATTTGCAGCTGTCGTCCCATTATTATCACAAATTCTCGTTTCACCCGAACGACATCGTTACGAGCAGTTATTTCCTATTTATTTGATCCGGTAATGTTGTTATTATTATTATTGTCACAGCCTGTCACAGCTACAAAGGGTATCTACCATTAAAAAAAAGCGTTGAGTTCTGGAATCCAACTTGGAAGAGGAATGGTACTCCTATTTGGGACACGGTTGCACTCATTGAATACCTACCGAAAGAAATTTCGACTGCTTCGAGCAACTTTTTATTTATTTTGTTCTAAAAAGTAAAGCAATAAAACTTTTTCTAACGACTGGAGAACAACATATAAAATCTACTCATTGATTTGATATAATTTAATTAAAGAATGTCTTAACATTTAAGTGTTTTTTTTTTTTATCTCGTGTAAAACGTTGACGGAAAAATATAGGTACCATAGCACTGCCTATAAATATTACACAGTTTACAATGACATCAGTAGTCTCAGCATGTCTGAACCCGTTCGCGCGCGACGCAGCCTCGATAAATGTGTTCGATAAACAAACGATAGACTATAAAATTAGCCACAACCAAATGATTAATATAAATTGGACAATTTCAAATTGTAAAAGTCATTTTAGTAAAGTAGTTTTTTACGCTCATGGCGCATGAAAAAGTGTGTATCAAAACACTATCATAATTCGAAGGTACGACAATATTGCACGACCGTCATATCAGGCGCAGATCCAACTGCCGCCACCGGCCTTTTATTGAGAATGTCTTAACAGAAACCTTCATTAAGAACTTGTTCTAAATCTGCATCCGTATAACCTATCCATTAGACCTATCGGTCTAATCTATAGCATTATCATGCAATTTATATCATTAACAACATAATATTAAGAATAAAAATGGTACGTAATAAATTTATACAGCCATTGTGAGGATCCGACCTTGAATAGATTAAAGTGAAACGAAACCGTTGTAATGCACTTCGGTCTGCATCACATGCATCGTACAATATTTATCATTACTCGCGTACAATACTTTATAGTGCGTTACATATGTGTATATTTGTTAACTAATACTCTTTACTGTCTCCCACACTATTCAGGTTAAAATAGTTTAAGCGAGACGTTATACTGCGTACTGATATTAATTTATCAAAAGTTATATTTGTTTTAAGATTAAAATAATCACGTAAAAAGAATTATAAATTTGAATAAAAAATTTCATTCGTTCTCATGTTCTCATGAAATGGCGACATTCCACGAAACTCTGCTCCCATTTACGAGTGTACGACATGAGAATAATCAAATCTAAGTAGATTATTTAAATTTGTAAAGTCAATCACTGAGATTTAATATTCAAATATTCAACTTCGGAGATAGTATCTCGTTAAGATAATTATTAATAACTCAACGTTGATCACGGGACCGAATGAAAAGAAAAAATACTTGTTCGAGATGTACATATTTGCCACACATTATAACGAAACCGGCAACATTAGCATACTATATCTATTAATTGCCAAATATTTGTTGTTCATAATTGTTATCGATGTGTAGTTTAGGAGTTGACACATTCACGAGTAACGGCTCACGCACACGGAGTCTTCGCTAATGAGACGCGGAGTTGTCCAAAGCGCTGGTTTTGTCGGTTGTCACGAGAAAATGAGTTAACGGGTCTCATCTACACGCTCGTGCGAACATGTTAACAAGTTAACAAATTACGCGGACGCGCTGAACTCTCTACGGTGCTACGAATTCCAAAACACCGACAGTAGTTGTGTTATTCCGTTGCCGCTAACAAAAGATTTCAACGCGCCTTCGCCGCTACTCGTTTTGTATTAAAATGAAACAAATACTCTATATGAAGCAAAAACAACTACGTTAAAGATCATTCTGGATATAAAAATTAAAAATATATATTCTTTTAGAAATTGCTGACGCGTATTCATTGTCTGTACAATACAATACTCCGGGATGACCGTAGAGATATCAGATTCATAAGCAACTACAAGGCAACAGAATGTTACATTGTGAAAATCTTAACTCAAGTCTACTGCTGTAAAATTTTTCAGTGGGACACCCAAAAACTTTAGGACCTCATGAACTACTTCAGTAGTACTAGTTTCCGGCCACTAAATCAACGAGGCAGCCACATTGTCTTATATTGTCTAAATTATGAAGAAGCTTTCTCAATATATTCACAGTTGTTCGCTCTTTTTAATCGCACATTAATAACATTTCGGGTCGACGTGTTGGCGAGTAGTTTGTTGTTGTTAATAACGCTCAGAGTGCCGACTGCAATTATAAAACGATTATTACAATTGCGCTTCTTCTTTCCGAAAGCGTCGCGATCTGAATAAATAAATACTCACGTGATTCTGTAGTTTAAATTGAAACAAATACAAAAGATGTATCATGTTACAAACAGAGTTTAATGAAACCAATCTAAATAAAAATATACTTTACGTTTGGAACTCTGATTCTACCGAGAGAGGCAGTAAGAATCTGAGTAGGTAGTTGCGCTTGGCGAGCAACCACACGAGCACGGCCGTCAACGTGCCTGTACTAACACCACTTCTTTTGGTGTTCTGTCTGCTTGTTGAGTGATATGAATTATTTATTGCTATTATTCAACGTAAGATTTAAATTTATTAATTGGCTACGTTTTAAGTTATAGTTAATCAATAATTAACCAAATATAAAAGTGATCAGGAAGTCACGAATCAGACATTTTATCATTAAACTTTATTACGGACATAAACAATTTTTAAAATGAGATGAATATACGTTTAATGAAGTAATAAAAAGATAACACGATTTGAATGGTTCGTTATTTGAAATCTGCCAAAGGCGGTGTGTGTCGGCCCTCGGCAGTGTCGGCATGCAAAGTGACGGCGAGCAGTGGCGAGTGTCGGCGAGGCGCATGAATATGCATGGCGTGCGCTCACTCGCTCAGCGACTCTGCCATAAATGGTCGCGCAGATTTTCCCACGGATTCGCTACTCGGTGACATGACATAAGGATGTCATATCAATAACGAGATCAATTGGCGGAGGCGGTGAATGACATTAAGTGCGCGGACGAGTTTCGTTACCTCACTTTATTTCATTTTTGCTGAGTTCATTCGATTTTTCGAGTATGAAGAAAATTTAATATTTGTTTTTAATTAAAGCGCTTATTCAATAAACTTTTACAACAGGACGGCGAGCATGTTAAGCTATAATAAGTATGATGTCGATACCCATAGGCATTGTCACTGAAAGAAATGGTAACTTTTACTAATCTCACCCTCAGTTCGCTGCCTACGATGAGGACTGAGATGTTATGTCTCGTGTGCCCTTAGTTACACTAACTGACTTAAACTAAAGATAAGTTACCGGTAAAATAATTGTTAAATATGAGTTTCCTACGCACACTAGTTTACACAAAGTCTTACTACTAGCGAATTTTAAGTTTATGGATACGTCGGGTAACGTAACACTTGCGATGAAACCAAATTTTAATATGATATATTTTAAGTCAGTTTGAAGGCAGTTTAAAAACTAAGAAGGAAACATCAATAACTCTTCCCTACGCAAATACATCCTCAGATTATACATATTACTTGTCTTTAAAATCCTCTAGTAAATAACCACTAAACATACTCTTATCATAAAATGAGTCAAAATTCCACAAAACATTTATTTTCCGTTTACAAAATGTACATTATTTTAGATTAATTTTCTTCTGGTTCAGAATTTGTTTTAAATGAGAATAATGAGTCAACATAAGTCTAAAATATGAGAATCATTATAAATGTATATTAAACGGGTTATTACGAATCGAATCGTCATATATTCAAATAAATGTGATATACCGCTATGACGACCAGTAACTGACGGGTGAGTGTGGGGCGAGTCCATACAGAGTTCGATCTTAATGTAATATTAAAGTTATGGTCATAACTAGAATATTTATAGCGATACTTTCGATAATTCTCAAGAATTGTTTAAATATCTGTGAGGAGAGCCTGTGAACGGATGCGCCCGCGCCGCGCGCCCGCCGAGGAATTCTGACTGGTGCCTATTTTGCCTTCCATTGTGACAGGAAATAGTTAAACTCGTACCTTCGCGACCAATGCCATGTCGTTTACTCTGTTTACTCCCTTAACCATGGACATATTGAGAGTTTCTAATTCTTGCTGAAAATATTTCAACTCGAGTGCTAGTGAGATATTTAATACATGTAAATATATTCATTGGAAGGCTCCGAGCGACTCCTAGCGAGCGTCACTTCGGCGAGCGGCGGACGCGGCTCCCAGCGTCAATGACCCGCGTTATTCACATTTACTACAATAAATACGACTGCTTCTAATATTTGTTCTTTAATTAAGTCGTTACGAGAATTCAATGACGAAAAAATTTTTATTTTCATTTATAATTTTAATAGTTTAGAAACATTATACTTCAATTTATAATATTTGTTATTAAATAATACTTTAAATTAAGTTTTTTGCTTGAAACCGTAATTAAATAATGCACGGCGACTTGTATTTATTATTCATTAATTTATTGTGAGAGTTTCTTACCGATCAAGCTCCCGAATAATAAGTTTAATATTAAATTTTGCGAGAGGCGTTCAATGCTTGTATTAAGATGGAGTGACTCTACTGCACTCTACTGAACCGCACGATATTTTTGTTTATTTCTAGAGCAACCGAATTCTCATTATTTATAGGTACTTGGCGAGGAAAGTTTGGCAAACAAGGAGTATAAGTGGGCAGTCAGCGATCGAGGTGGCGGAGATTGATGACTGCGGGCGTGGGGAAAGCGGGAAGGCGATAAGTGCTTTATTCTCACCGCGAAGCACTTTGAGTTTTAAAATCTCATTTTTTCACTTCAATGATAGTAATATCCGTTGTCGGCGCAGCGGTCGGTTGCTCGAATAAATATTGTTTTACATTTATTGGTGCTATTACTTTGAACGTTTAGTGGATAACAAATCTAAAACAAATACTACTAATAACAGTTATACTCATGAAATAATTTGTTACGATCTTGTGTTCTCGGCAGATTTCTTAAGCATTAGCAACATTCAAAATATGTGGTGTACTATGTCACTGGTGAGCTAGAGTTATGCCCGGAAGCGTATTAGTGTTCTTTTTGAAGGATGAGTGAGCCAGTCATAATTAATTCACAAGGGACATAACGTCTTAGATCGAGTAGTTGTCGGTGTTTTTCTGATTTAGAGTTAATATATTTAAAAATGAGAATATCGGTGAGTGATAAGACCAGTTAAAATATTATGCTATGTGTTATTATGTTTAAAAAGTTTGAGTCTCCAATCGTAGGCTTTCTGTCGTGTTATGAAACAATTAATTAATTCAGCCAATTTCAATTCTCATTTTAGTCTTCAATATAATTATTAATTGCCATCTTTAAATAAGCTATTTCGAATAAATAATAATATTATATATTATTATAATATAAAAAATCATCATGTCTCATGAAAATGTTTTGAATAACTATAGTTATAATACCCGTAACTAGAATGTGGTAAGGCCAACTTAAAACTTATTTCGAAATCAATTTTTAAAATATCATAAATGGCTATTTAGAATTTAAGTCGAAAATTAATTTTACGGCTTCAAATGTGTTTTTCCATTTGATAAATTATAATCTTATCCGAATGACGTCTATTAACAGCCGCTGTCCCCTATATCTCTACTTTCTTAACGGTAGTGGTCGCTTGGCTTATCAACTAAACTCAAAAAGTTGAATGAGATTTATGTCCTAAAAACCTAAAACATAATTTTGTTTCGTCTATATTTCTTCGTTGCTGGGACTGACCACACATGGACACGTGACGATGTTATTGTGCCTAATTGAGTATATTATGCGGTTACGGGCAGCGTGAGAGGTTGCGCACGCGCACCTTCACGTCACCTGTCTGTCCGTATTTGCGATATACTTTGATTTTAGAACAGCATACTATTATAGGCATTACCATAGCGTCTCTTTAAGCCACTGATTGTAGTTTTTGGAATGTGTGTAACAGTGTGCCAGAGGAATATTTCTATAGTCACCATAGATGTCACTAAACATCGTGCTTATTAATTTTACTGCTCTGACTAACATTAAAAATAAATCTAAACAACGTAACGTTCGCAAGCTTCTACTGCGATAACATGTAAGCTCTACGAATGTTCCAATTTGCATGTATAATTATTTATTTATGCCATCGTTATACATCTAAGTGTATACGCCCGACCATCGCTGGTCGTGTAACGGGGAAGGCATCACAATACATTTAAATTATGTAAGTATGCGGCTCTCGTTCACAGAGATCTCACAAAAGCTGGAATTAGACTCATCGTCCGGTATTCTGCTCACGTACTGACTGGAGCGTAGAACGGATTTCGATTAAAGACAGCAACGCAGCTCGGAGTATATTTAAGAATAGAGTTAATCCGTACTTGTGCCAATACATTATGTAGTTCCCTGGTGTGGTGTGTGACGATGGATTGTGTGTGTGTAATGTGTCGAGTGGTGCGTGGTGATGGTGAGCGTGCTGTGGTCAGCGGTGGACGTACTTGCAGGCAGCAGGCGAGGGCGAGGGCGAGCAGCAGCGGCGCGTGCCGCGCGGCGCACGGGCGCATGGGGTCAGCGAGGCGCGGGGCGCCAGCGGCGCGCTCGCTGAGGCGCTCGCCGCATGCCGCCGCGCACCACCACCGCGATCTTCGTACCGGCACACTGCACTGCACTGTCCACAATTGCACTGCCCGGTCAGCCGTTCCTGGGCCACTGTCGCGTCGTAAGAGTGTCACGGGTCGCGTGTCGCAGGTCGCGTGTCGCGCGGATCGTAGTCGCGCGCGGAGTGCAAGAGCCGTGCGTTCACCGCGGGGCTTCGTTCGGGACTGCGCGCCCCGCCCCGGGCTCCCGCGCGTCACTCGCGCGCCACAGCCACCGCTCTCCTCCCAGACACTATGCGATGGACGAACTAAGATTACATTTCACGACTTCTATATAATTTAAAGATAACTATTACTTTGCGAGAATTATGCATATTTATAAACAGCAGTAAGTAGTGGGTTGCTTTATCTTCATATGTAAATAAATAGGAATAATAACACATTCTCGTTAAAAAGTTACGAGACGATGCAGGCAGACGATTGTAAGTTTATATTTTAATCTTTAATTGATTTATTTCGATGTAATGAAGTTCGATGGAAGTATTCATCTTTTGTATCTGGGTCGAGAGCCGAGACCTGAGTGTGAATAACATTCATATAATCAAATCATAATTTTAAAAAAGAAACCGCTATGTCATAATATGTATATGTATATAAACGATTAAAATAAGTATTTGCAGGAGGAAACGCATTGATTACACAAAGCGTAGCAAAGTGCTTAATTATAATAAGTGTAATCATCGATAAGAGGGACGTAGAAGATAAATCGCATTTCATTGTTTCCGTTCAGGGGAAGTACTCTTGTCAATATTTGGTTAACACGCATTACATATTAACGTGTTACGAGATCATTTAATGTTTTGGATTTCCAATACTAATGCGGACGCGCCAGTGTGTCGCGGCCTAACGAATGCTATTGTGCAGGCAATCAGCTGTCAGCGTCGATGGACTTCGACCAAAAGTTAAGCGTTCAATGCGTTATGAGAGGAAGGAGATAAGTTGATTGTTATCGAGGACGTGTGAAATAATAAGTATAAATGTATACATATTTAGATTTAAGTTAAAAGCCTGTTTAATTATATTAAACGTTGAACTGTGGAATGTATCGCGCTCACATCGAACCTGCTGGAGAACTCCGGTGCGACCAAACCGACGGCCTCCGAGACAGGAACCGAGACGAGTCATATCTTGATCCGGACACAAAAAATATTTATAAAAGGCATCTCAGCGAGCAGCTTCATTATGAACTTTGAAATGCTTTCAGGTCGAAACTTGGTGATATAGTTTGGATCAACATTGACTTATAATATTAAACGTATTATTTTGGATTACATTTAATAAAAATACGAATAATATTACGAGCGACCCTAAGCAATACAATAACTACAAACTCAGGCTTTAATTACTGTGCGCTGACAGGTTATCCCGTCCGATGGAGGGCGAACTTCCTAAAATAAACAAAAGTTTAAAGTAGCTTAAGGCATAGTTAGTACTCGGTATGTCTGCAATTGTCGTGCACCGGCTAATGGTCGTGTGTTGAGAGCTAGCGACTAGAGGAGGGGAGGGGGTTGGGGGAGAGGGGGATGTACATTCGAATACACTAGCGAGTGGCAGATAAATGGGCGGAAGGACGCGGCGACGCGCGACGCCAACCCGATACACATCCGTCGTGAGCAGATACTGAGTTCTCTGCTCGTCTGCAGTAACCGGGACCAGACTTCTTGCGATCGAGAGTTTTTTAGTTGTAAAATTATATCCCATGTCTTCTAAAGTGACTTTATTTTCCTGCGTGTAACAGTGTTTATAAAGTTTCAATCGTTTCCGGAAAATATATTGTCACTTTCTTTCTAAGTATGACTCTCCGCATGACTCCGGTGAGTTTCATTGTGCCTGTATTCATAAGAAACATTTTTCTCTAGTTCGCTGCGCGGACGGAGGGCGGACGGCTAGCGGCAGCGCTGACGTCATCTTATCATCTAAATTCGATCGACCTCCCGATACAATAAAAACGATATCATTATTTCCCCAGCGGCGGCTTCTCCGACTTTCGACGTTAATAAATAGCGCCCTAAACAAGACAACTTCACAAATTGTCTCTCCATTACGCTTCTTCGCGAACATCCATGAATTTTGAACTTTGTCACGGAACGAAGTGAATCGGTAATGCATTGTGTTGCGAGGCTGACATGTCCCGTGTGATGCGTCATAAAGCTGGGTCGTAATATATTGGAAATAGAAAGATTGTGGTTAATTTAAGCGCGCAGGTTTTACAAGCGTCACCGAATTCGAGCACGGAGGAGGCAAAGTGAATAAATTACAATGTTTGTCATTACGTACGCGTTTGCTGATTCAATTTCGTTATTATGAGGCCCGGCCTTATTACCGGCCATATTTCTTTATCAATAAAGTAATGTCTGAAAGTATAGAACTTCCATTACCTAACAGTTATTCATATTTAAATGAAACCTGCATAATTTCTAACTTCTATCTCATTTTATTAATTTAACAACTAATAACATTAGATCACTCACAAATCTAAATCAAGAGACGTTTTTAAGCACATTTTACAGAATTGTATTAAATGTAAGCTGCAGCTGGTTCATGTACGACGTGCAGGCAATCAGCTGTCAGGTTCTTGTTTTTGGAATGTAGTCCGAGAAGAACCGACGTGGAAATCAGTAGTCTCTTCCAACATTTATAATAAGAAGTTACGTCAGTTAAATACAATTATATTTGTACAATACATGTATCCTGCCTGAAAGTCAACAACTATTCGCTCCAAACCTTTTTATTAACTATATAAGCTCGTGTTGAATAATATACCTTGTTTATAAATGTTTTTAACAAACTATTGGAATTTATGAATCAACAAAGTTAAAAATATTTGCGGAATTTTACAATAGAAACGAATATCTTCGGAAACTTGGCGTTTTAAGCTTATCCTTACTTATGAAGACGAGATGTCTTCATACAGCGACAATCACTGATTCTATCAAAGTGATTAATAATGCTATACGTCACATTGTTGGAAATATATTGTGACGCAACAGTGAGTATTCCTACTTTGCTAAAAACATTCCGAAGGGAGTCTCCAGGTCCACGATTATAAATAGACCTGACTGCTCTCTTTTGTAAAATGAAAACAATTTCAATATTTTCATAATACTATGAAAATAACAAAAACATACTAGACAAGCGGTATTAGTATCAGTTTTCCAGCTTTTCCAACCGCGAATGCGACGGAGCTGAGTCTGTTGGGGACGATAAATGAGGATTCCCCTGTAGCTCAGAATCTATTGTTATTCCTAAAAACGCGGCGGCATCAGTTACATTAAGCTCATTACTGTTTAATGATATATTATAATTTTGCTACTTGAAGAGAATATCCGTGCAGATGGGCATCAGTTCATCAGTTGAAAATCTGCTATTCCGACCTTGGCCGATAAAAAAAGCATCTATATATAGATAATGATGAAGGATGTAAAAATAGATATGTTCCTTTTTTTATAGACAAGTTAATTTGTTTTACGACTATCACGATGCTGTCACTCGTAAACAGTTCAAGGTATAATAGAAAGCAAAGTCCCATCACTAAATCGTGTACTAGATCTAATCGTAGACAAAAAACGTCTAAAGAATCCCTTAGCAAGGGCAGTCTGTACAGGAGCGTAGTGAGCGAACGCGAGTGCGTCTATTAGCGGAATGTTTACGCGGCGGCGCGACGCGGAGTGAACGCCCTGCGCCTGCGCCGATGTCAATTGCTGCGCTGCTCCATATTCGGCAACATATTCTCACGCTGACCCGCCGGCGTCATTTTTAGTGCACGCAGGCATCGGTCTTGCACTTACTGTGAATTTTTTTATCGTAAGACGTAGATTATGCTATACAGCTTTACTATTAAATACTTTTTGTTGTACAGTGTTTAGAAAAGGAATAATCGAAATCTATTTTAGCGGAGAGAATATAATTTTTGAATGAAAGTTATGATTTTATGCTCAAGGTAATCGTCGACTTAATTCTCAATAGTTTTTGATGTTGAGATGTTGCTCGTTCTCACGCAAATAAGCGCTAGGTCAATTATAATTCCTAAGCGGAGCTGCGAATGGCGGGGGAGCCGTGCGGGGGGAGGGGCTAGTTGCCAGTCAATTAGCACAGTCATGGCTCGCGGGAAGCTGTTGCCACGAGTTTCATATGTCCCTTTAATTATACAACAATTGATAACGTGATGTTAATCTCACTGAGTTCAGTACAACAAACGCTTTGTGACAAAGTTAAGTAAGTAATATCACATGTTTTGCGGAGGTAAGGCGGTTCGATGTGTAGTTCTGCAAACAAGTTTCCCGATGGCCGCCCCATCGCGTGTTATAAGTTGCAGGATTGGAGCTGCCTGGAGCTGCTCTCGCTCAAGTGACACGAGTCATTGTGTATGGGATGTTGTGCTTAATGTTACGATCGTAATATAATTGTCATCCTTACCCATAAAGCTTCTAATATTCAGAATTTTGGGATGCCATCGAATAAAACATATACGAATAATTGTTTGAGTGTTATTATAGGCTCACTCGTCACGTAATTATCCTCTCCTGCGCAGTTCAATGATGTTAGCACGTGCAGTCGCCACGTGTCATTTACAATTCGTTAGGTGAGCGCGCGCAGGTTCTCAGGCTCCACGATATGCGTGTGCGTGTGTGCGTGTGTGAGCGAAGGAGCACATAAGGTTATGTTATGTATGAGATGAGGAGCGCGGGTTTAATTAAAATACCGGCGCAGGCGCGGTGCGGTGCGGTGAGCCAGGACGAGGGGGGAGGGGGTGGAAACTATGCATTTCTTTTAGATTTAGATTTATTTAGTTAGACTGATACGGTTGGAGATATTCCTTCTTTAGATCTGCTGATACTTCTTCTTGACTCACGAGTCTATTGTGTGTTTCGTAATTATTAGAAACGCAACAATAAGGAAAGATGCATTTTCGGAATGGCAACGGAGATAATTTTTATAAGAGGTCGTTTTCAATTATAAGCTTCATTCCGAGGATACACAAAACATCGTGTACAATTAATTATGATAAAATTAAAAATGTGCAAGTTAATATTAAACGAAGTGCAACGTCTTCCGCGTAGTTCACAGGTGTGCGAGCTGGCCCAGAGCCCGCGGCGCTCCGTCCTGCCGTCGTGCTGCGCCGCACGCCGCACGCCGCCTCGGGCTTTGTTAAATAAACTATAATAGTACAATAATTGTGTCCTAATGTGTCATACGTCCCTACTCCATTAAAATTTCAAATAATATAAATCATTCAGAGCATTATGTTTTATCTTATCCTGTCCCAATACGTGATTTCGCGATGTGTGCGATCAGAATATGTGTGTGTAAGTATGTGTGCCGCACCTTTGCACTTCGAGTTGAAGAACAGTAAGTTGCCGATCAAAATAAATTCAAGCGCAGAGATGGCTCAGTGGTTAGATAAACAATCTTAACCGAAAATTGTGAGTTCAAGCCTGGGCAAACATCACTGAGTTTTTAATTTAAGTTTAAACCAGTTCGTGTATTGAAAAAAATTAAAGGGATCTACCGCTTATCGGCATTGGAGTGGCGTTTTGGAATAAGTACTATAATAAGAGGTTATCTTCCAAGGGGGAAGCAGGGCCATCAGTGGGACATGTCCATCGTACATGCGGTTTATTTACACTTTATTCTGAAATCTCCAGTAAACAAATACGACAAACCATACTTGACAGGATATCATTTGATTGCATGTATAAAGTAGTGGGAAGCAGAGCTGGCCCACAGCCCGCGGCGGTCAAGGACTCAGCTCTGTCCATTCAGCGTGCACGATCGCCGCCACGGGCTATTCCATTTAAGACATTGTGTCTTCAGTATTAACAGTACGATCTTCATCAATGCGTAGCTCATGGATGCAGGTCGTTATCTCAGGCTTAGATTTTATTACTAAATAATATTTAGCATCAACTTTATTATTCGAATTTTCAGGATTATAATGATAGCGCTGGAATACAGCGGCCAACCAAGTTTGTATATTATCGCGATGAGGACCAAGCGTCGTTCCGTGATGGATGATAAACATTGCATTGTGCCGTGTGTTGGACAAATTGAATGGGCGCGCGGTGGTCGCGGACCGGTCGCGACAAGTGCGCCCGCACACACGCACAGCGCATACGCACATTTACACGTGTCGTCAATACGTGGACCTGTACTGACTGCGTTCCTTAATCGTTCGTTGAATTGTAGCCATCCTACTGTCGAATTTCAGTTATATAAACCTTACCGATGTCGGCTGTTCTTTAGCGATTAGGTGTGGGTACAATAACAGATCGACCGTCATAGATTCTAGAGCCATCTTGGAGTACAAGATAACCGATTCTAAAGTTTTAACTGTATTAGGTACACCGTGCAAACGTTTTGTTTTCATTGATTATTTCCAAATTAAAAGAATTACATGGTGAATTGATGGCCGGCGGCTCGGGCTCTGGACCGGTTCGCCGGCAGCATTGCCTCTTCCCCCTTGCCCCGTCTCCCGCAACCGCGAGCGCCTGCACCCGCGGCGCAATCTCAGCGCGGGAACACTCGCTACACCCCGTTTATTTTTAGCCGACTGGTTAAGACAAATCCACATCATTTCTACCTGTACGCTAGAGATTACAGCGTTTGTGAACCTGATAATTCCATCGAATAGGAATCTGCTTCGGTTCTATCTTACATCTCGTATTAATGTTCCCGTCTACTCGGAGTCCCACTTGCGAGCGACTCTTCGTAATATGCCATTCGGATCAGTATGGAAAGTATGCGTTCTGGTAATGAGACATTCCGATAAATACTCATGAAAACTCATTAAATTGAGCCCATTTTTTCCGACCGGACTGATTAAATGGATACCGATACAAACCTCTAAGTTTCGTATGTTTCGACTCAACACATCACATCTGATAATCAAAGAACAATCTAACTGTGACTGGCCCACGGCTCGTGCATCATAATAGACAATATCCTTTTTTATAATAAAAAATATGTAACACTCAGGTTTATGCACATTATTTGAATGCACATAAGTTAAGGTTTTCAAAATTTATTTCCCAATTAAGTATATACATTACGTGCAATCTATTTCGATCAGTAATTACTGCATATTATATAAGTTTTAGGCAACGAAAGCGGCCCAGTGAAGCGAGTATAGTCACAGTTACATAGCCATATATAAAATATGAGCCTTATTTTTTAAAGATTTACATGAGTTCTTCACGTGTCGGAGAGCTAAACTTCAAGCCGGCCCACTTATGCATATTGTAATACTCATTAAAACTTGAGTAATTACCAAACAATATGCATAATATTGCCTTTAATAACTCTATAGGAGTGAAGTTAAACGATATACATTTTCTACGGAAGTTGTTATAATGTCATGAAGTAGTGTGTAGTGTCATCGAGGCTTCGGTGTTAATTTCTGCTGGTCAAAATGTTGCTCCCGTTGTCGCGAGATGAGCGCCGCGTTCTCTCACGGCGCCAAGCGTCATGTGCGTGAGGCGGCTGCGTACGTTAGCGATAATTCTCGGTACCATACTCCATCTGTCGTTATAATCGTAAACACTTCGAACCGGGAAATAATGCTTCTTTTTTCCTATCTAAGTATCATTCATTGTAGAACAAACGTTTATCTATGGAGCTCCAGTTCGGGATTTTATTGAAGCAATTAAACAAATGCACATATCGCAATACAAAACAATTTTTTTTTCAAATTTTTTCTCTCTACGGCCAAACTCGAGAACTATCTGCATAGGATATATTATAGTATGCAAGCGTGCAAACGAAGTTCACTCTTATTTCCTCATTAGCATGAGAGGCTGTACAGAACCAAATTAACATGCTTTCTGAACCTGGAATCTCAAAATCTGTAGTCCTATAACCTAGCCAGAATAACATAAATATTCTTCAGAAAGGATTAGAGAAGAAGTAAACGTCAACCTTCTAATTTTCTGACTTCACAAATCATTACATTTCCGCCGATAATCATTTATCCTAAAGGTCGTAATAAACACGATAATCGAACAATAAAAATTGACTTATTAAGTCCATGGGGTGCGTTTCCACTGAATACAATAATAGCGATTTTCGTATCCGCAACTGTTTGCCACTCTGTATTCTTGTCACATGTACACAACGTAGGAACGAAATAAATACTTTTTTTTGTCTCACATCTTATATAAAATATCAACCAGTTAAATGCTTGGATAGTACTCATAAAACGTTACCCTTTACAGCCAAGTGATAGCCAATCGACCGCACCGCTTTGAAAACCGCAAGACTGTCGATACAATTTTATTGATAACCTAACGATATTATACAGTGTGGTCAAAACTGACGCACTTAAATAAAGTGTTTAAAAAGGAATAAAACGATAAGTAAAAAAAAAAAAACTTTTTCGTAAACTTATTTGAGTGTGAAAGGGTAAGTTCCATAATAGCCAAGTAGTACTAATAATTGTGTCAGAAAATGCCTTGAGTATAAACTGATCTAATAATGATTGCACTGTGCATGTCAGAACCTCGGAGTTAATATCAATCAATGCAATTACTATTTTTTAATACGATATATTAGCTTTTTCTGACATTTTGTTTTGTTTAGGGAAGTTCGTTTCGAATTACGAATAATATGTTTATTATATTTCGCAAATCAAATCGCTTCTGATTAGTTTGATTCATCAACGTATTCAATACGACGTACAATATCAATTATTATAAAACATAATCATTCTAGACTTTTATACCGACGCTGAGTCGTATACCTAATATGCAGTTCTTGTTTAGAGTGAAACCACGTCGTTACTCTACATAATTGCCAACTTTTATTTATCATAAAATAATGACATTGTGTTTACACAAACAGTAGAAAGAAGAGACGTAAAACATCAAAATAAAATTCGCTTAATTTGTATTCGAATGAATGAAAAAAATATATACGAACAGTAAAAAAGTAATCGTATCTATTCAATGATTCAATCGATTACCGATTCAATTTAGACGAAATATATCGATACATTTGAGTCCAGCATATTTCAAGCGTGTCTCTTTATTTTAAAAATAATCTCAATTCCGATCTACAATAATAAATTAATAATACAAGAAATAAAACAAGATGACGAATTATAATATAACGTTATGTTCAGATACCTTTGAAAAATGTTTTGTTCTCAATGTGACGTTGCTGTGTAAGTTAAGTCAGATGCTATTTTTCGTTTTTATCAAATAAACCGCGGCTCCTCAAAGGCGAAGGTATTCGTAGACTACTTCATTAACACAATCAGATAATATTATAATAATACATAGTGGTTGCACATAATACTTCGTACCTGGGCGTCGCCCACACAAAATTCGATCACATCCTTTAAGTGCAACGTTTTTGTTTCGTCTCGGTCGCAGTAATATTTAAATTCTGTTCTCTCGTTCCTGTGAATGGAGTTTCCAGTTATTTTCCTTAGTATATCATGACTTTATAAGGACTACTCCGTTAAATTTATTTTTCATGTTGAATTCCAGCACATGTATTTTTCCGTAAACACCATAATGTATAAGCAAAGCAAAAAAATGGTCTTGTGTTACAATACGGTCAATGGTTTTGTCAAGATGACGTAACAAAAAATCGCTCGCAAACGCGTTGTCGGAGCTATCCTGCCAGCCTTTGAAACCTGGGTGAGACGAAAGCGTCGAGACACAGCATACGCTCTGAAAGGAATGCGGAGAAGCATATCTTGGTTCGCAAGGTCGGTAGGGACCTGTCTCTGCGAGCAATCGTATAGGAGATGTTTCCAGGGAAACTCTTAGGGACATAACCTCCTTCTGAGAGATCTTCATGATCCATGATTTCATAATCCATCATCCATGATCGGCAGAGCAGGGACGGGAAAAGCTGGTGGATCAAAAGATAGGACGTGACCCTGGAGCCTTGAAAGCGTAAAAAGGGAACTTGTGCGTCCTCTTTTAGTTGGCCCCGAGGAAGACGTGGAAGACGTCTTCCAACCCTGGCTGAAGTACGTACCGAAATCATATTCTCCCATTTGCATGTGAATATTTCTGAGGGATTGGGATTTCTGAGCAATGGATTTGCGTGAATAAAAAGAGTTAACAAACATAAAAACAGTACTTTTATATTATTGTCTGTTTATGTCAATATGCCCACGCCGTCTCTATGATTCTGTATATATATAATAGAAAACATCATCAAAATGCTCCCAACATTATTTTCAAAAGGAGACGAAGCCTTAACTCAGCTGAGGTGGTACAGGCTTTCTCACTTGCTTTATTTTTTAAAGTCACAGCCTCAGTAACATATATTTATTAATTCAGTATAACGTTAGATACATAATGTCTTGAAAATACACAATACTAGTTTGGTTAGCTTTAGTACATTCCGTGACCCTCATCTCGTCCGTCCCGTGACGCCCCGCCGCCGCCGCCGCCGCCGTCCCGCAGTCATCCCGCTATAATAATATGATTCACGGATTAACGTAATCGCATTAGTGCACGATCAACCTTATCTAAAGCTTAATTACTGTGAAACGATTCTAAAAATAATATTTAAATCAATTCGATTGGACGTCAAGAGATTTTACGTGGCATAGAATTGTGAATTGTTGAAAGAATTGTACCTGCTTTTTTTAAAACTAGTCTTACAACGGGCCCTCTTTTGATATTGTTTGATAATGTCGAAATATCGAGCTCCACCAAATAAAAATAAAAAACATGGTAAATATCCCGTTTTAGATACTGTTAGTAATAAAAATAACCATGTTAATTTAAAAAGATTTTACAGTAATTAATTATTATAAATAATCAATCAATTAATCCTTTTATTCCAATTAATCAAATAGAGTTTTTGAAGTCAAATTAGCCATTAATAGTATATTTGGAGGCACCAGCACTCCATTGTTATTTTCAATTTGATGAATGTTGAATGTGTTTATAATATTGATTGCGAAAGACACGATACATACGTAGACAACGTTTGTGACCAAAACGACTCGAACGTTATCGCGAATATGACGATCAGTAGTCAAGGGGCATTGTCAGATACGTCGAGTTGTCGCCGAAGAATTGGATAATAGCCGGGATGCCCGCACGTCCACAAACTGAGTCACGCGAGGTCGACTCTGGCGAACCTACGAACCATAGGACGCGAACATAAGATCAACTTTCCCAATGTAAACGTACTTGTATACGAAGTTTTTAATCACTGCTCTATTTGCTTCGTGAATATATATCTTGCTGTAAATAGCTAATATAGTTTCATATATAGTGGAGATAGTGAACGATATGGCTGGCAGTCGTATGGTGAGGGAGCTACTTGTAATTTGTTATTCGAGTCACTGACATCCAAACACATTAGCTGTTTGCTTAGGACGCGCTCCGGTATGCCTTCGTCCTCGGCCAGTTCACATATCAAACGAGGCAAACAATCCTTTAAAACGAATTATATATTTGTACAAGAGAACAAAACAGAAATATCAACACCGATAAATAAATAATAAACTTTAGATCCCGAAACGAGAGATTACTGAAAACGAAATAATCAATGAAACCTATCTCAAAATGTACTTACGTCTACTCGTGAACGTCAGTCGTAATGCTGTGATACAGAGTACAAAATACCAGATTCAAGAATATCAAGAATCCTCTACATTAAATGGCAGTACACGGGTGAAGTATGCACTCAGTGTCGGCACGGTCCGATGTTTATACAAACTGTATTAGAGAAACGAGGGTCAAATTAACGTATCCCAAAGTTTGTTGTTAGAAAAAACTGGTCGTTAGAAAAAACAAGAGTGGCCAGGTGTGCGGTGCGCAAACACGGCGCCGGAGTTTGCCGAGCACTCGGCGAGCGCCCGTCTCCGTCCGCTCACCGGCACCGCCGCCCGCCCCGCGTCCCGCGCGCTCCCCGCCATGTTGTTTGCTCGCCGTACACCAAATATTATTGGATGATGATACGCCATTTACGCGTGTCGCGGGCGCAGGCGAAGAAACCGACACCGGCTCGCTCGCCCCGCGCATTCTTACACACAATGCCCGACACCCGTGAGAACCTACAATGCTCTATATTGCCTTTTCCATTTTTATAACTCACTTCGCACCCCTTTTTCGTTTTATTCAATTGAATACTCTTAACAATGAATCGAAAGTAGTTCACGATTTGAATTACATTGTGATAAGAACTAAAAACGCTAACGACACTTCATTAGGTATTAAACATCAAGACACCGGACCGCAATAGCTCTTATCATTCGAACGTCGTCCGAGATAAAAATATATCTCTAGCGTTTTTGCTCTCGTGGCAATAAAATATGATATGAATTACAATACGAACGGCATCGCATCCCGGAGGGCGGTCGGCCAGTCGGCGGCAGTCGGCGGCAGTCGAGCCGCCCCGGCGAGGCAGACAGTATGCATCGATAAGCAATAACCGAGCTCTTGCTCCCGTTCCCACCACGCATGCCTCCTCGGTTCACATCCTACACGTTATGTAATTGCTGTGACGCGTAAAAACGAGCGCGCATGTCGCGACGCGCCGGACATTCGCGTCCGCAAAAACGCGCATCCTTTCCCATTGAGCTCCGATGCACTTCTCTAACCGAATTCATAACCGAACGCGTCTGATACGCTGCAGCGGAGACCGAACCGGAGCCGAAGAAATGAGACATTCATTCAGCTAGAAATGTGTGGAATGTAAGATAAAATTATTTAGTTTAATGATTTCCTCGTAATCGCAGTGGCGGCTCAAGACGATCGGAAGCCCGTGTAGCCCTCAAGCGAGTGAGTGGGAAGTGGCGAGATAGTCTTGTATTTATTTCCGTATTTTATATTCTATTGAAAAATGAAAAATTATTTCGAAGTGTCCATGTCTTTAAAATATCCTGCTCTATACCTATAAGAATTGCCAAGTTTTTTATTCTGTCTTAGATTCATGTTTTGGGGACCTACGCGACAGCTTAGCTCGCTCTGAATTGATACTTTGACTAAAATGTGTCTCAATATTATTTAAAATCATACAGATAAATAACCAAGAACATTTTATCGATACAGAAAACGAGTAATTCGTCACTCTGACTGTTGACTGAAAGTAGATTGGAACAAAAACGGAGTCTCGTCGCCGCATCCTCCGCGTGGTGACTGATGGAGCTTTTTCTCGATTGTTTCACTCGATTTTAAATGACTTACGAACGTGAATAGCTTCCTGCAATACCGCATTTCTGGTGTAAAGAAATATATTTCTATGAACGATGTATCAAAGAGTCGCAGAGCGCTCCTCATTACTTACTCAATTAAAGCATTATTACGAGAGGATTGTACTCACATGACTGTCATTTTACAGATTAGAGAACAGGTTAATATTAGCCCAAATGTACAATGAATAGATCTCTCCGCAACTTTATTTAACTTTTTCCCTAAAACATTAACTTCTTGAATTAAAAATAAGTTACACTTAAAAAGTGCACGGCATATGAATTGGTATATAATTATACAATTACATATGTGTGTATTAAAGGTACAAAATGCACAATTCTGAATCCTACAGCCGGTGGGCTCTACACTGTTTGCTTATCGTATTTTACTGTTGTGACGTCATCGTGTCACTGAGAAATAACAACAACTTCAATAAAAGCATCGTTGTCTAATTGTGCAACAGCTCCTGAGTGAACTCACTAGACGCGCAAACGCAAGCGCTTTACCCGAGTTCAAGTACCGCAGTTTGTACCATTGTGCTATTATATTAAAAAAGTTCTTATAGCCTTGTTTGCGATCATTTACTTTAAGCTCTGACAAAAGGATGAAAAAATGAACGCTAGTGTAACACAGATATAGATTTCGTTATATTTTAGTCGCGACAGGTGAAGGAAACAATTACAAGCCCAAGATTTTTTGCAAGACGCAGCGGCAACGCGGCGGAGGTCCCCGCTAGTGACCCTCCCCCCACGGCTCGCCGTACCGATAGCACTGTTTCCATCGGGTGAGACGACTCCTAATTTCATATTATGAGTTTTACTTCTCACTAACGATGTAAAAAAATGGTATACTCAAAACATCTTAGCTTCATTTGAAGATTCAGATGGAGAGCATGTCAAGAGAAAAACCTAATTATTTATTAAATGCCCGACTCGGGATTGTTCCTAGGAACTGCAGGATCCCCAGAAGCAGCCGTATATTTTAGCCACTAGACCAACAGGGAGTCGACAATAAAAGTAATTTAGACAAGTAAGAAACGACATAAATAAACTTCATCACAATGTATCGTGAATCTCAGTCCAGCGTGAGAACTAATGCTCTGTCCAGACGAGCGCGACAGATAAAGGCACCAACATTACGCTTAGTGGTGGCAGTTAGTCTGCCTCTGATAACGAGAACAGCTTCTGCACCTCTCACCTCTGGGGACAAGCCATTCGTTCCGTTCAAGTTGTTTATATCCATGACCTAGCTGATAAATGCTTCAGTTTAGTCTAACGCTAGATACTGGCTCGCATTTATCGTCAACTTCGTGCATTGGCTTATAGCGAGCTGACGTTCGGCGAGACATGTATAGCGTTTAACTAATAATATGAATAATGTTTATAACGTATATAAGAAATCTTAAGCATGATGTATTTTTCCACATCTGTTTCAAGATTGACGCACGACACGCCTTAAGCGAGTTCCACAAACGCGAAATAATTATTATAAATTCCCTCTGACTTTTTGTTACGGTGCTCTAAATAACTGCAAGTTTATTGGTCTGTGGACCAGTCGGCAATATGCGTTACGGACTTGTTTGTCCGTTAATACAAAACTAAAATATTTTACTAGTTTATACGACTAGATATCGTACTAACGCTAGTGATGTGGAGCGATAGTCTATGTAGGCTGCGTCGATTACTGCTAATGTGACGAGTGTAATCGATGCTCGTACAAACTCACGCCTCGACCTACACTGCTCGTGGAGGGCTCGCCGGCTAGAATATCGTGTAATCGGCGTATAATCAACGTATCATTACATTCGCAACAGCTTTACTATAACTACATTGACTTCAAATATTTAAGTTTATTGGAAAGAATTATCGCTGTACAGTCGTAGTTAAATTTATTGCATTGCCCGATGATTGAAACTAACTGATGTATTAAAATATTTAAAGGCTATTTCTATTCATATTCAACTGTGTAAATAATAAAATTGACACAAAAAAAAGACCCGCTGAGTTTCTTTCGCCGGTTCTTCTCAGGTGATGGTATTTTCCTTTCCGAGCCGATCGCGATGGTGCTGTTTCGTTTGACTATCAATAAGTAATTGTAATGCTTCTATATTGAATAAAGGAATTTGAGATTGAGTTTGAGTTTTTTTGATTGACTATCACAGAGAATATAAACTTTATAGACATTTTGTTTCTGTTAAGAAAACATATAGAAATTAGTTGTAGGTATTGCGCGCAGTTTTAATTGTCTTTATGCTTTAACGAACATATAATTCGCGTCAATAGCACAATAGTTTACGGGCCGACGAGCTATGTAAAAAGTCGCAGGTTCGATCGTGACTCCTTGGGCTATTGTCATTAGCATAAACCCACTCTTAGGATAACTTAACTTCACGGGACACACTTAGACAATGTTCTAGAAAAGCCTAGACCTTAAAAACCTACAGAACAGATAATAAAGAAAGATATTAAAGCATTTATCTACAGGTGATTTGGGAATGCATTTTCTCCAATTCGTTATTAGTCCTTATTGAGAGAATGTTTTCGTTACCTTAGACATTTAATAGAGATTAATAATTATGGTCCTTCCCGCGATATAATGCGAATGATTACTTTTGGAGATATCATCGTTTCCAAATTCTGTGCAACGAAAAAAAATCGTTCGCTGCGAAACGGGTTATCGGGTAACTGGCTGTAACAATAAAATATCGACCTTGGCAGTTAACATGGTCCTAATTTAAATGTACAAGCCGTTACACAGATTTGGATCTCAGTTTATCATTAATATGAAGTGCGACCGAAACAGTTTTATTCTTGATATTTGTCCCTTATAACCCTACCTATACACACTAACAAATCAACGCTATAAAATAAATGTTCCAATTAAAATGTTCTTGCTAATCGCTTTTCTCATTTATTCATTAGCAGTGATACAAAATATATAACAATATTTAACTGCGACTTTGATTTAAAATATGGTATTGCTGAATTCTTATTATGGTTTTAACTATCAGTGTTAGCGCGTAGTTGCCACTTCGTAGTTGGTCTTTCGAGTACAATATAATGATTACGATGGTCCAATAAAACAGACATTTATGTTGGCGGTGCATTAGCAGCACAATAGAAATATTGTTAGAACGAGATCTGTGCGCGCATCTGGTCGCTACTTGTTCAATGGAGGGTGCCGTGAAATCACAAAGAGCGGCTCATCGAGCGAATGATCGTGGACGACGCCCGCTCCGACACTTGCCGCATCTGTGCCGATATCACAACACGCGTATGATAAGTTCATAATCCATTGTTATCATAATACACATTATATATTGCGTGTTAGAATGACAATTGATATTTTTTTTATTACTTATTATATTTTAGATTTGAAAAATTAGTCATTATTTGATAGATTTAGACATTGAGCTTGAATATACTATAATATATAAAAGTTTTCTCCAAATAATAATGACAACCGCTGCTTTTAATGAATACAAAAAATAATCGGGGACCAGATACACTTGTGACGACGATACACTTATCTAAGACCGATTTAAATCTCGGATCGGAGACGTAATATTAATTTCGACGGAGCACGTCCGTGGTCCTGTTCCCACGCGCGTGTCGCCGTCCACGGAGCGGCCACGCTGAGCCCGCGCGCGGCGTCAGCGCGGCGTCAGCGCGGCGTCAGCGCGACGACTCGCCTGTCTTCGCGTCGATTCAATCACATCGCCATAACGGCGCGCAATACGTTTCCATAACGTTCCATATATTACATCCTAGTATCATTTGAATTGATGTAAATTACATACACGTCGGACGACGGTTAGGTACCGTTGAAGGAATCATACGCTGGATTGCGTTTCAGTTCTCAGATACGAGTGGTTCCGCCTATTATAAAATTTGCGCGCATTTATCGTCATAATAGTTACAGCTTCAAATCAAATTGCTACGCGGCACGTCGATGTGAACTTGCGTCATGCGTCGTGTTCGTTATCCAATAGATAAACTTTTCGGTCATCCTAAGCGTGTGCGGCGCACAGACTGAAGAACATTTTTCGCTTTGAAATAATAATTTTACAGTGCATAGCGGTAGTTGTTTGGTAGGCATCTACGTTATAATACGTTTAAAAATAATAAAAGGCGCGTTTGTTTTCTACTTTCAAATGTACGTCTGGTATGTTTCGGGACGGGAGCCTTCTCCTAATTAAAAACTAATTGCGCAAGACTTTATAGTGCACAAATGTGTACGCAAATATAGACGCTCTCGATTACCTTATTTTGATAAAAGTTTGGGACAGCCATCTTAAGTCACCGGAGAACTCACTCGAAACTTTTCGGGGTGCCAGAATTTCTGGACAGGAAAACCATATAAATTTAAAAATTACAATTTCAGCTTCTTTAAACGCAGCTCTGTAGACCAACGACGTTTAAACCATAGTAAAGTGACAAAAATGTATTTATAATTTTATTATGTCGATACCCGTGTTTCGTTTCCGATTTAATAGCGATCACCTGTCCACCTACTCGGATCACTCCTTCGAGCCGACGCTGACTGACTGACTTGTCAAATAAACAACGGAGACAGGTGTGAGGACTGTCTCGTGGCGCCGAGTGTTAACAGTTAATTTGTTGTTGCGAACGTCGACTGCATAGAGACGTGTGCGTCGACGAGCAATGTTTTGATTCGACTAGGAGGAATCTATTCCATACTTAATACAAAAAAAATTATGTATTCTGAGCGAATGTAGTTAATAATAATTTATGGTTAATTTTAAGCTTTGATTATTTTATAAAATGAATACATCTTTCTTTATAGCGAATGTTTTCAACAAAAGATGAGGCTATTACAAATCCAATCTACCAGGAGTTCATAAACATACATGTAGTGTAATGAGTTTCGTAGCGGGTATTTTGCAAGCGCTCGTCTCCGCGCATGCGCACCGCTTCCTCTACTTAATTAACCAATTACATCCAGTAACTAGATCTTGCGTAGATTGTAACCAGAATCCGTTATATTATTTATTAATAACGACTAGGAAAGTAAGATCACGAATTATTAATTTAAAAATTCTTCGATACAAACATTGTTGTTATGAAATGCACGCCTCGTTCGCCTAGTGGCCAATTTATAAAACTTAGGATCCGTGGGTTCCGGACGGGCCAATAAGAACTCATTAAGTATTACGCCAAGAAATTCTTAACAGCAGCCAAGAGTTCGAACTCTTCTAGCTTTTAACAGCTCTTCTAGAGTAGTACTCCCGTGTCTCGCAAAGCACACGAAACCATTGGTCCTGCGCTTAATATATTTGATTATTTCGGACTACCGTTGCTGAGGATTATAAAAGTAAGCGGTAGAGAAAGCAATTATACTATAATACTATATCCGATAGCGCTACTCCTCGACGAGCCACTTGTTGAAATTCGCAAAAAGGATTTAACTTTATACTTAATAAAACAAATATACCATCCCATATGAACTTATTTTTAACTACAGAAATGTAACGTTGATAGGACTTATAAAAGCAAACAACGGGTACGTTCATTGTTTTTTTTTATTTACTGCCTAAATAATAAGCAACGAAAACAATAATTCGCGTCGTGATTTGCCTCTTGTAGTCTAGTAGTGTTGTTATTACTCAAAGCCGATGTGTATCGAGCTCGGCCATTAATACTTTGGCTTAGTTTATTTGATACGCCGTGATTAATAAATGTTACGGAATAATGGAAAAGGCAATGCGAGCGAGACCCCGCCACGGAGCTTCATTTGTTACCGACCTTTAATAAATAACGATACGCGGCCTTTGAGTAATGAGCCAGGAATGCATCGTGATCCTGATTACAAAGTTTACGGCCAACAAAAATAAATCGCAGACCGCGGCCAGGTATACCGCATAACGCAGCTACCTCGAAACGGTCACCGAGAAATCGTGATGCGACAGCGAAGTAGAAAAACACAAAATTCGAGGGATGAGTTACGAGCGGTCGAGCAATACAGAGTTCCATCTAAACGGGTATAACGAAACTCACAGTCAGACGTTTTAATTAAGGACGGGGCGGGGTTGCGGCCGCGGGGCGGGGGAGAAGATTATCTCGACTTAATTCGGCGGAAGATAGAGCGATGTCGACAGGCATCGTTTTTTGTCGCTGCAGTCCGACCGATTACTTTGACAATGTCACCGAAAACTCTCGCCGTCGCGTTCGGTCAAGTCGGATTCCGAATACGTTAATTGAACTGGAACTAAAGTAATTCACATCGCTTCGAGTCCGAACTTATTAAGTCGCAGCTATCACAGCCCCGGCATACTTGGCCGAGCTTAGCTAATTTAATCTCTGCACATAATCATAACGCGATATTAAGCTAATTTAAAACATTGCGTATCCGTGTTGCCGGTGCGCTTGCGCACAAGCGCGACAGCGTGGAGGACCGCATTAGATACGTTGATCGCGGAACCCTATGCATGGCACTAAACCGCACCGACTTTACGTTTGCGCAAAACCTGTAATATATCTCACAGCAGGTGGACGATGCGAAAAAGTTCTTTCACACGCCAAAAAAGTTGTACGTGATAGGGTTCTTTTAAATGTCCACCTAAGTACTTTGAAATAGGGTTGCTATTTGAGTTTCATTGGATATGTAGCGTGGATGTAAATGTAGCAGTTTATTTTGACAAATAGCGGGTGTCTGGTGCGGCTGCGGAGCCGCTGCCAGTAATGAGACTAATCCAGCTCGCGGCGAGGTCGCACTCAGTTCCCGGGTCTCGTAACGGTATATAATGATTGGCTAAACGAATAGCCGACGCTTGTGAAATGAAAGTTATACCGCGATATGCGAACATCTTCGTGATCTCCGGAGCTAGAACATATGTTTACGATTGGTGATTTAGGAACAACTCTTCGTAGTTCACAAATCCCAGTAACTTGTTGTGTTGCAGTTCGTCGATTACTAACTAAATTGCAAAATGGGAAGTCCGCTCGTTTGATGTAATTATAAATAGTTGTGGTTCGGCGCTGACATAACACCAGTGGGAGGCGCCGATAAGGATAACGCACTGACACAGTGGCTCGTGCCCGCGCTGATACTGCGTGCTGTTATCACCCTAATTCCATTCGTAACTGTTATTATGTTAACTTATTTTGTAGAAAAACAAATAAAAAGGGATCCATACCTATATCATCTCATCGTAGCATACTCATAATAATTATTTAGTAAGAAAATGTTTCGTATATTATATTATGAGGTCTAGGGACGAACAGCGGACATACGATGACCCTAAGACCCATGATATTAACATTTTTCACGAGCGTCTCAACAATATCAAAAAGAAGATCACAAATATTTTTTAATGTAACTTTGTAGCCCCCGACCATCTTTTGTTTTGTTTTGTTTTCCTGTTTTTGCTCTAGTTTTTATTACCCTTCAACTATGATAATGCAATATCTAAAAGTTAGTTGTGTAACTTAAATTAAAGTAGCCATACCTACTCCTCTATATTAACGCTGTAATTGCCTTTAAAAGTATTTTGCACATTATGATTGATTATATTACGTTTTCATTTTTATTTTGTATCTTAATTGTAAAACGCTTTTGACTCGTCCTAACAAACAAATAAATATATTCTCCAATCTTTTCAATATGGGCATTGGGTAGATGGTATAATAGCTTCTAACCAATTTGGCAATTTACGCTGTAGTTGAAATATGTTTTAATTATTATACGTTTAGGTTTTATTTCAGATTAACAGCCATAAGCGTCGCAGGCTCGACGCAGGCTGTGAAAGTAAATGCGAGTTATTATCGATAATATAGTCAATACTTATTATTTTATTATTAATATTAAAGATAATATTTAAGACAAAGTGGATGAGTCATTTAAACCCACATACTCCGGTTGTTCGCAGATTTCAACCACTGGACCACTTCGACTTATCGATGTACCTATATGTCGCCATTTCGATGAATTCCTTTCTCATTTCAGGAAGGTCTCCTCGCGCGTGCTATTACAGAAATTACCGCGTGTGTTATCTGCAAGTGCTTGCGCGCCGTAATCACAGCGCCCCGGTCTGCTTCAAACTCCAGCATCGGCACCGCGCCTTTGTATTTTGTAAACCAAAATGTAAGCTTCCATGGCAACGACGCTTCAGTATAATAAAATGTATCAGTCTGTCCACGAGATATTAAAAAGTGAAATAGATATAAATAAAAAAAATTTAAAAAGTAGCCTTCGTAATTCAACCGATGGAAAACAGTTACCAGTTACAGTTCACTATCGGTTCTTCGCGATAAAATCGATTAAAATGGATCCAATTGAGTATACTGCGATGGGTATTATAATAGTATCGCTAAAATGTGTGCCAAATTCATTTAACTCATACTCCTAGAGTGAAACAAATAAAAACTTATGAGATTCCGTACTCACAGAGTATGTGACCACATATGTAGATGCAAGCTGAACGCGACACGCGAGCGGACGCGCGTGTGTTCTATCTTGCATTAAATCACAAATAAATGCGTCTTTCGATCGTCATTATTGGCTCTTTTTTTACCGTCTACTCGACAATCGTCAACATCCTCGCTCGGAGCGCGGTGTGGCCTAACTGTACTCCGCTTTCTGTACCGGATATCGCAACCTGCGACGCTCGTCAGGTGCTAGGATTCTCACGATCAAATTTCAAATAACGTTATCTAAACATCAATAATAAATTGATTTCACACTTAAATGTTTCGCAATGTAAAGCGACGACGTACTCCATGTGTAAGTACTCGTAGCTAGTAAGTAATGCAGCGGTCGTGTCGGAGGCTTCGTTCAGTAATGTGACGCCTAACACATGAACTTGGCAGTCGACAAGGGTTCCAAGGATTTCGATCGAGCTGACTTTTTAAAATGGCGTTTGGTGTTTCGTTTCAGCAAACAACACGTGAATTTTATTGTGGGTTCCGAGTTTAAGCGCGAGCAAGAGTTTCTTGCCGGTTCTTCCCGGTAGAATCTGCACTCCGACGCGGTGGTACCTTCACTTAATATAGTTTATTAAATGACGATTCAAAAGTGCTTGTAAAAGCCTAGCCTTATTTTTGGTATGGCTTTCTGTATGATTCATCTATAATGTATAATTAATCTTGTCTCGGTGCTGAAGGAAAATATTGTGAGGAAATCTGCATTTGACAAGTGAAAATCCACACACACAGACAAAGGTCCAAACTTATTTATAAAAAAAGTGGAGGTCTTACTTCAAATGTAGGATATTTACAATACTTTCTTTATTTCCGACAAATTTGCACCCATCCTGGTCACGAGCGGACTCAGTCAGTTAAAGCGGATATTAAATATAAAATTAAATTTAAATTCTCATACAACCAAGTAGGATTAATTATTGATAGAAGCGAGGTTGATTTGCCAATTCGGTCAGATATGAGATGCCGATTAATATCTATCAAATAACATTAATCCTTAAGTTTAAATGTGATTCGAGCATATCTGCCATTTAAAGTATACCACATCGCACGCCGGTGCACGAGCATGTGTAAAGCGACGCGAGAGCGACAGCTCGGTGACAACTCTAGACGATGTAATTACGAACATTACGCCCGACGACCGTTGCGGCGCAGGCGCAGGTTAGCGCTCCTAAAACACGAATTAGTTCGTTTACCTCATTATTACTCTTCTAAATTGGACAGGTATTAATAAAACAAGCGAGTTTTTGCGTCACTCTGCCTGTGAGCTGGATTTAATCATACCGATACCAGTCGTAGCTCTTTTTAATTGGCCCGCCTTCTTAAAAAATATTTATAATTAAAAAACTTCGTAGCGGTTCTTTAATACATATCTTAGTAGATCTGTTCACGTCTCTATACGAGTTTGATAATATGGGTTTTGATAAAGTTATTAAGCGATTTGCTTATAATTAATATGTTTTGCAGATATTACTTTAAAATAAAGCTGATTCAATTTATATTCTAAGAATTAATATATTCATGGTAGTTAAAATAAAAACGCCGCGGAAATAACTGAAGCGAACAAACGATGCAAATATTGGTCACGTATTACAAACGATGTTCTTCTTCCATCAAGAGCTGTACCACCTGGAGCGCCGCAAAAACTTTCATTAAAAGTTGAAAACCGTTGAAGATGAAAACATTTCATGATATTTTAACAAAAAATAACCCCTAATATAGTGACGTCATCACGTACAAGCTATGAACTGGAAGAGTTAAATGTATAATTGGATGATTTTGTTCTAATTAAATTTTAATTGTGTTGGCCTTAAGAGATGCGCGTGCGCCGGCATATCGGCGGCTCGAGCATCCGCGCGATAGCAACTTCCGTCGCGAGCCCGCGTGGCCTCTGCGCCGGCGCAGTGCATAGTCTTTGTGAATACATTAGAATATTTAAAAAATAATTAAAACTTAAATATAAGGATTAAGTAGTTCGAGTTTTATTTGGGGCTCGATTTCATAATCATGGTTCAGTTTTAATACAAACTATTATTAGTATATGTTACTTTAAATTGATTAAATTGAAATAAATAATTTATTACAGGCATTTAAATTACTAAAACGTATTTTATAAAAGTAAAAAAAAATTCGAAACGACTTTTCATAAAACTTGATTTGCATGTACTTTATAGGACATTTAATATTGTAATAAAACTTAAACTAATCAAGAAATTATTTTGATGATTACGTCATACAATCGGAACGTCTGCCAGCAACCTGTCGGTAGCGGCGTTTAATCAATATAATAATATGATTAGTGTAATGAACGTCGTCGACGTATAGGCCCTCATTAATCGAAACTCGATAAACAAATTGCTACTGCCCCCTCGCCCTCCCGACCCCGCAACGTGGACTTCCGCGTCCATCAGTCCCTCTCGAAAGCGTCACATCTGACGACTTTATTACAGCCCAGCGACATCTTAATATGCACTAAGGTACAAACAGACAGTTATTAAGACGTAGGCATACGCAACGAGGGAGCGTTGAGCTGTCTCGTGCAACTTCGACCGCGTATTAAATTGTCATTAAGATTCGAGAAATCACCTCTGAATAGTTCGATGCTGGACAAAGGCCGGCTGCCCTCTTAAAGGCAGTCTGGACCTTATTTCGCCGCTCTGGACAGTAACGGTTGGCGGGTACACTTGTGCCTACATATCAGCCCTTACATGCAGGTTTCCTAACGATGTTTTCTTTCATCGCCGAGCTCGTCATTTAGTACAAGACAAATTTGTAGAAAGTCGAATGACCTATTTTACCCTTATATCAACTAATATGATATCACACTTGGCGTTTTAAAATGCGCGTTTAGCAGTTATCTCAATTACATATTTTGATATACACCTGGTGACCGCATCCAATAACCAACAGACTCGCGACCTGCCTGCAGTCTGTGAGAAGCCTTGTTGTCTTAATGCAGTACTCGTACGCACTGTCATTAATCAATGCGCGTATCATCCCACAGAAACGTCTCAGTTAACATAGCGAATAAATTATAATGTCTTATCTAATATGGAAATTTTAATGACTAAACATTGGGTCACAGATTTTTATGAGTTAATTATTATAAGCTTTTGATTAATCGATCCAATTATAGTTTGCTACTACGTTACTTCGGGAAACTTAACCCAACGAGTATGTATTTGAGTTAACATTGCCTACCAGTGGTTCCACCGAGTACCCCTAATTATTTGTTAATGTATAAGGTACTAGTGCTACTCGTACAAAACAATAACGCAGGAAAGTAAATATTTTAGTAAATAAATTATTTGATGTATTGTGTGTGTGTGCGTATTATTATGTATAATATTATACAATTTACTATATGTACATGTTCGGGTTTGGAGGGTGAGTAAGCCAGTGTAATTACAGGCTCAAGGGATATAACGTCTCGATGCCATTGTTGGAGTCGCATTTATAGTGGTTCATGTTTCTTACTATGTCAGAATATCGGCGGAGTTGACCACTTACTTTCAAGGCAATTTGCTGGCCTACCTACTTCATATATTTAAATATCTATACCTATATCGTGTGAGGTAGGTGAAGTATACACTTTACCGTTAATGTCTACCGGTAGGTATCTAAGGTCGTCGCGCGGTCCAGCTTAAGCTTATCGAGTCGTCTCTTATTTTTGCTTAATTAGTCCACGTTTCTCACGAGCTGTCGCCGTCGTCCCGCGGGACTCGATTTAGGTATTTTAATGAGCCGCTCCTTGGAAACACCACGCCCCCCCCCTACCCGCTACCCTTCTCGCCCCGCGGTCCGTTCTTGTCGACCTTCTGACACGAGGTGCTTAAGATTTATGTGTCGCAGTTTTGGCAAAAAGGCGCCAACACGAGATTCAGCCTTACGAATCGAGATCATTAACTCCGATGAGTCTCTCAGCTCTCTTTATTTTTAGTTTTAATTATAGTGTACTGTTGTACAAAAATTAAGCTTTTATTTATTTTGTAAATTTCTCGTTTTTAAATGTGTTAGACATAACATAATATTTTAGTTATTTCACAGGAGACGGGGACCAAACTGTGGGCTATTGTTCGGTAACCGTGTGGCTTTATGTCTCGTAAACAACTGTTTTTGTTTGTCGTCGCGTCACGCCGCCGAGTGTCGACGTGTGAACACGCCGCGCCGTGACTAATCAGAGTTCTAGAGCCCAAGCGGCTTCATTGATTAGCTCATAGGAACTGGCTACCGGCCTTGTAACTACGGCAATCCACTTCCAAGCACATTTTACGGTCGCCATGCTTGTTTGTACTTTAATTCTCTAAATGAAGGCTTCGTTCCGGAACCTTATAATACAATTCTGTTTATTCGAATACAGAGAAACATAACAAAAATTAAGTTGCCATTTTTTTGCTTCTCCCTTAATTAAAACTTTCAATTATTTTTTTAAATGAAATAAAAATTTGGAAAATAAAATATGCGTAATCAGAGCACTACTTGTAGAGAACATTATGTAGCTTAAATAAAATTGGAATGTTTAAACCTGCACGTGCGTTAATGTGGTTGTAAGCTTGATAGTATCGATATCGATATCCGATGATGCGCGGGCGCACCTGTAGCCGAGGATAAAGCGTTTACCCGCATCAGTGCGCTCGAGCGGCGCAGGCGCAGCTTACGCCCTGCTTTTTACGCACACTTAATTACACCACGACGATTATCCGCTCGACTCGTCTCTTTGATATTTTTATTTGACATAACACTGGCACAGGTGGGTTCCGTGATCGCACGGGCGCAAGATCAGCCGTAGTGCGGTTCATTTACATTTTAATACGGCGCGATCGAGATAAGATAGTATCGGCTTCCGACGTCACAGAACCTGGATAGGGCCTAATGGAGTCTATAGAACGCGATAGCATCGAGACCGCCTTAACCGGAGACGGCTCGCTGCGGTCCCAATAAATCCTTCTCCTGAAGGCTGCCGTTGAAATACGACGACCGCAGAACTCGTATTGTGCTGCGTGCGGCTGCAGGAACAGTTAACATTTCCTAACTTGTACTTTTTTTCTTTTAATTTGTAGCAAACTGTTGTCTCATTCCAATAATAAGACGAATCTTTTGAGTCGTTTTATTGCTAAAGTTTACAGTATTATTAAGAACTCCTTTTTGCGAGAACATATCGGACACACAAATTACTTGACATATATAACGTCATTTATCATTCGCTCATTTATAAACTTTTTAAAGACGCAGCAGGAATACGGATTTGGAAGACACATGCGGCCGCCTGACTGACGTCGACCCCATTGGGTACCCGTGTCTTTGCACGAGGCTGATCCGCGGTACCAATGGGGCAACTGAGCCTGTTACGTATTCGATTGATGGATGCACTTCATCGTGGGGTCAATATCAACATAGAAACATATTTTAGTAAAATATCCGTAACAGAGGCTTTCAAGTTTCAAAAGTACCCGACAGGGAAACTCCCAGCAAAACGTCACTGACTTATGTTTTGGGAGCAGACCTAATGTACCATATAATTGAACTAGGAGATCGTGACAATTGTATTCGGCTCGCTACTCCAGGTCGGCTCAGCTCCGCAATGCGGCGATTCGATTACACTACGCGGGTGGGCGTGACGTCACGGCTAAACCCTCCTTGTTATGTTCTTGTCTTTAGGCCAACGAACTCGTTCCCAATGGTGTAAGTAGAGTGTATCAATCTGATTATTTGCTTACTAGATTTGATACGTTCTAAATGTCAATTGATTTTAAGCCTTGTGTTAAAAACATTCATGAGCAAAACATATTACTCGCTATACGATAATCTATACAGTGAAAAGCCTTGAGAGTTGGTACTCGTTGAATGTCACGTGGGGATTTAGAAATTTAATTGCAAATAGTTGCTCGATAATACTTGTAAATATGCATTCCGAATATTTTATACATCTTGTAAAATTACGGCATAGTTTTCATTACATCTGCAAAGGTAAGCGCAAAAATAAATGTACATCTATGTTGTTTTTCTTGGTATAAAATACGTATATTATAAATATATTATAACTGAAAATCAATAAAGCCTTCTCACTTTGAAATGATATCATTTCTAAAGGCAATCTGTTAATTTTAAGTTGTTTATCGCAACTCGCAGTCGTTGATAATATTTCAACTCAATAAATAATTTCAAATCATAAGTAAATGGGACACAATCTGAGATCCGTATCAGCGTGTAGATATCAAGACGCGGAGGTAGAGGTACCTCGTAGGGCGACCACGCGATCCGCGACGCGGCTCTCCTAGACCTGTCTTGATAATATTTATCTTTAATTATTCCGTTTGTTATTCATTGTAAGTTGTAGGAACAGCAAGGAACGTCACACTGCTCTACGGTGTCCTCCTGTGCTGCTAAGGAGGAGGGGATTATTGTCAAGTTTCAGTGTGGGTTGGATGCTCACGACGTAGAATTTCCTTCGGAACATGCAGGTTCCTTGCTGTTTTTGAACTCCAAGCACGACAAGAATTATAAACATTAACGACATGAAACCTCGACGATAATTTTACGTATTTTATAAACGGTCGTGGGTTCTGATTCACTCATCTCGAGGTCCAATCACATATATAAAATTTTCGTTTTCTTCTATCTAAATAAAAATGTAACATTTCCGGCATTATCGCAGTCTATAGCATTGGTAATTATGTTATTGTCCGGATAAAATGGAATTGATGAGATCCCCACTGCTGGTGAATTTAGCAACGTTTCGCCGGTATGAGAGAACAGGCAAGCAGACAAGTGATATGTCTCGGCTTATCTCGTCGATCGCAGTTGTCGTGCTCCGCAGAGCAAGCAGAAATCATTGCAACTAATGAATTCTGAAATTCGAAACGGATGCTGTTGATAGAGGTTTATTTTCATCTCAACTTGTTTCATAACAAGGCAGCTTCGGTATTATTTCAATGAATAATTTTAAATTGTCAAAAGTTAATGATTGCAATGTTCAGTTAAGTTCTCTGTTTTTCGAGAATCTCACTGAAACTATTACTTTGATTCTGATTATCACAGGCTCAAATGCAAACAAACTCTATTGCGTTATAACCGACTTCAAAGAAGGAGGACGTATTCAAATCGGTCGGTTCTTTGTCACGTGCTTGTAATAATTCGTCGCTTATATGTCAAATAACATTCTGTTACTAGTATTCGCCAAACCGCACTTGGCAGCGTGGTGGAATAAGCTCGGAAACATGTTGTCTAATGTTTATTTCATTTGGTGTCGGATTTTTTTGTGACGAGCGAAAAAAATCATTTGCCTTTTATATAAAAAATAAAATATTTAAGCCGACTTTGCAAATACCATTAGCTGCAGCTTAAAGATTAGATTGCTTTATTGGGTTATTTATTATAATTAAGGTTTAATTTGCGCTCTGTAATTGTCTAATATCAGTGAAAACTATACTTAGTCGTTTCTAATGAACTGGAATCGAATCAATTATATTTTTGAAATAGACCATAATTGTCCCAAACGAAGATCACAAAAACATTTCATCCTAAATAATTGATAGGGCTCGTGCATCGGTGGCTCGGCAGGCCTACGTGTAGTAGAACAAGTACGGCGGCGTGGCGAGGTGGCCGCTCCCTCAGCACGTCTTCCTATTGTGGCTTCTAATTGAATTGATGATAGTTTAGTGCGGGAATTCGGCCAGCGTTCCGCGGAGCTGTTATTAGCGGCACAAAAGCTGTTTTTGTTGAGAGTCGGTCGCAACGCCCGCTTTTAATAAATTCGATTACGCGCTCGCGAGACTCCGCGGCTCAGGGCTATCGCTCGCGGCTCGCGGGTTACTTTGTTATTTATTTTAAAAAAATTCTGAAAATAAATACTATTTTAATTCTAAGTGCATACAACATTTAACCATAACATACATAGTTTAGGCGCAAAATTAGCATAGGTTAGATTTATTCTTTGACTGAGAAGTTTTCGTTTTAAATCGATGAAAATAATTTGAAGAACGGACAAGAAGCTGAATTATATTTACACAATATCTTTGATATAAGCGTAAAAAGCGTGTGTAAAAATTTAGAATTTAACTTCATCGTTGTCAAATCTGCCGGATCTAATCCCCATATTTTATTGTTATTGTTATATTAATGTACTTTTCATTGAGTTAATTTTTTAAAATGCAATTGCATGAATAATGTATGAGTAAAAATAACTTCACATAAAAAGTCATTAAATAATAATTAACATTTAATAATTCCTAGTACATTAAAGTTGTTTTATTGACTTCCTGTCGCGCACGCACATACGCACAAGCCTACTGGAGTGCGACTGTCTTAAGAATGCAAAGTAGCCGGAGCATCTACGAGTCGACCTTTATATTGTCATTATATCATTTCAAACGAGCCGAGGTATTGACGGAATGTCGCTTAATAGTCGTTCAATAAAAACTAAAGCCTTAACAGGCAAACGTAAATTAGTGCGGTATGACGGCGTGAGGCTTCGCACGCAAAAACATCTCACAGCCGTATATTATTCATACAAATGGCCCGTGGTCGAAGCCGATCGGAACGAGAGTTGTGTCATTGACAACAGATGCATCAAAATCTCAATCAACTAAACAACGTCATGAAACGAGATGACTCCGTTGCAAGACTTGATGCTATTACATGATGATTATACGAGAGATGTTTGTCTGCATACATTTGCTTTGAATTTATTCTCGGTTAGTCACTTTCGTATTTAAGTCAAGTAAATATTTCTCATAATAGCATCTCAAGCCGACAGACCCTGAGTACTCAGAAGGCATTTCACGCATGGGCGGCTGGACGCAGCCCTGTCGGTTCACGGAGCGGTAACAAATTAAATTTGAGCGTTTACGAGCGTCCGCCCCACGCTGCGCCCGCAGACTCACGGCCGCGGTATCATGTCACGCAAAAAACACTGTTTAATTAACCCCTTCCAGCGACCCATTGTACGGCGAAATTAAACTCACCTGACGTAGGAATTTAGAGTTGAATTGTATTATTCATAGAAACGTGCTTATAACAATAAGTACAGTGAAGTAAGCTTACGAGTATATTTAAATTTACGCCACAGATACTTGTAAAATAATTAGATAAACATCATCACCGGAATCAGGATTCAGAAGTATGTGGGGTTTGATGGTTTCCTGAATAATTTTACTTGCAAACAAACATACCTAATAAAGGCAAGGTTACGCAACGTTTTATGGAATCGAATACCGTGTGTATTTTTATATTTTAATATTAATAAATACGGCGCGTTATGTTGTACAAGACTATATCGACGATAAATATATTGTACATTTTAATACGGTAGTCATGAATACTCGTATACGATTGTTAAATAAGTACTCGAATGATTAATTAAAAAGAATAATTGCTAAGTTTCCTGCCGGCTGTTCGCAGTAATCCTACTGCAGATCCCAGCAACTCTTGCCGGAAGTAGTTTTATAATTCTTGCGTCTTGCAAAATGACGATAGAAAAGTGTGCGCAAGAGCCTACTTGAATAAAGGATCATTTAGAACTTGTATATACCATTCGAAGTTCGCTTGCATAGATTGTAATATTGTACCGCCGTCATAATATTCATAAATCTGCTATAAATCCGACGGTAAAAGTAAACGAAAGTTTCACGTACGAAATAATCGTTATAAACAGCGAGCCGAATAGCGCACCCAGCGCGTTGCGTCGCGTGAGGCGCATCTGAATCAGTTGTTTTTATTGGCGGTGGTGCAGTGGTAATGGCGAGGTTCCGCGGGATCGCGTGAGGGCGCGCGGGATCGGGGGGGCGGGTGGCGGGGAGAGAGGGTGAGGGTCGACGCCCTGACGGGTGCAGGTGCCGCGCCCCGTTCGCCGATCGACTCGCATAGGGCTCCGACAAACAAAGCGCAGTAAATAAAGTAAAGAAAATACGAGATCGTTTAAACCAAAGAAAGAACGAGCAAATTAACCCCTTCTTAAGTAGAGCATACCGTGTGACAGGTTCTACAAATGTTGCCTATTCGTGTTCATATTATGTATTGTCATGATCTTGTGAATATAATTGAACATTTTAGGTCACATCTTGATTGGGATATGGGATTGACGTTACGCCACAAAATCCCAGACTTCAATTTATGCTTAAATATTTATTTCAAATATAAAAGTGTAGGTTGATAAAATAAAACGGACTCCTTTTAATTCCTAGTGTATGCAGGTATCCTTCCGCGACAGGTTCCGCACCCGCTCCCGCGGCTGCGCAGGCGCATCGCAACGCTTTTTGTTCGTCGAACATCATCCGCTGATGGACCGGCCACCGATTATGACTTACCGAATTATCAACTCGCTTCTCGTACCGTCGCTCGCCAGACAAGTAAAAACTATTTGTTTCTGTATTCAAAAGCTCTCGTTACGTTTTAAAGGCTTGATTTATATCTGTATATAATTATCCTTTGCTCACTTCCATAATAACGAGATAATGACACGAGGGCAATTAAATAATCTATATGTACCTATAATTGTTTGTATAGTCGGATCATTGTATGTCACGAGATGAGTTGATTTATATAACAGCAATGAAGTCGCCGATTCGATTCCGTTCGTGATATAAATCCTTAAGAGGTTCCTTTGTGTGTTTACGTAGCGAATGAACTAATAAATCCTAATACAACACGACTAATTGTGTGAGGACGGTGCGTAGCCGCGATAGTTACGAGCGAGAGCATTAGTGTGTTTCTTAAAATTCACTTTTATTTACTGCGCAGTACTTTTACCTTATTTTGGGAATAAAAAAGGGCCGCCTGGGTTTGTCCACGTTCGCGACTAGACCTTGACTCGTACCGGAAGATCTGAGATGTCATGTCTCTAATATTGATTCTTGATTCTTCTTTATTGACTGAGTGTGAACCTGGAGCGCGGTTACATGAACTAGAATAAAATAAATAGAAGTAAAACAAAGCTCTACTAAACTATAAATTAAATTATACTAGTGATGTTGACATTAATGAAATCTTGCTTGGTAATCAGCAAAACCGATAAACGTATTTAAAAATTATGTATCGGCTCTGATCGCGTCTTCTATTTCTTAAACAAAGTACGGAAGTGCTTTAACTTTGAATGTGGCTGCGACACACGCCCGACTGTGCGATAGCACTGTTTTGCCCGTTTCCACTGCGTCGATTGCTATCACCTCATATAACTTGGTATTAATTGCGCACGCGCACGGTGTCGCCAACAAAAGCCGCACTGTCGCAGCGCAGATAATTAAATACTGTTCAGTATTTTACTTTCCAATAGAAGGGAAATGAACGAAAATATATCTATTCAAAACTTAATCGCTAATATAATAATACTAAAAATAAAAATAAATAATATTAAAAATTTAAGCGAGTCTTTAGTATGGCATAGTGATAAAGCCTCACTTTAATGTATAGTACGATAGTATCTTATAACATTGTATTTTCATATTTATCTTATTGAATTCTAATGTCACATGGTTCTACTGGAACCAGTAGGAACTGTAAATACTGAATATTTTTTCGCCATTTATTGGCGAATTTAAATATTTGTGTAAAAGTTAAGGAGATAATATGACATTAACACGTTTTCTGTCTATTGTTATACTTTTTACTGAAATGTAAAATCGCAAGTATGTAACAGCATTAATGTTATAGAAAATGTTTGTGTAAACAAATTACAGTGAGATTTCAAGACGCACAGAGAACAATCTACTGTGACAGTACGGTAGTCAGCTGAAAGCGACAATGTTCGTGGCGCCCGATAGTGGTGCTTACAGAACGCGACCGCCGTGCGACGCGCTCTGCGGTGATCGAATGGCAACGAGATGCGCCGATAACAGCAACTTGTAAACGTCATCACGCGCACACGCGCACACGCGCACGCACACAGACACGCACACGCACAAGTTATTACTTAAATAACATTTTAAAACGTCCTGAACAATCCCGAGAGGTAATATTCTGTTCAATAGATTTGTTTTTTTTTAGTCTACTTCTTATGGCAGGTGAGTGGTCGTCCGACATACGTTCCACGACACTATCTTAAACATGACAAACGTTTCGGGAAGTATATTATTTTAAAATAAAAATAAATGTTACTTGAATTTTATGTTCTTAAGAACATAATTATATTTAAAGAAACGATCGATTCGGGGCTTACCACAGATGTTAAGATTTTTATTTATATGCGTTACGATTTCTGACATACTGCCATCAAACTATATTAAGATAATTGAGTTGAAGATCTGTATTCACGAATTTTCACCTTCAGAATGTAAATTATTATATAACCTATTCCAATGGCAAGACGAGGAAAGATAAACAAACCTTTGATTTACGTACTCCATGCGATTTGCTAATAATCGGTCTCCCATATTATGCAATATAAACAGGTAACAATATAATGTTAATTTATTTAAATTACAACTCTATACCAATTAGATACTTATATCCACTGTAATTTCACTTCCAAAATTCCGACAATGACTTCGCCGACATTTAAAAGACCATCTTTTCACTGATTCTTTATAAATACCAGATTTATTGAAGATATCGACCAGTGATATCACGTCAATTCAATGTCGAGTTGTTGCTTTTCTCCGCTCCTTCGCTCCTGCAATACGGTAAGGGTGTATAGGCACGAGAGCAGGCGCCGTTACTTCAAATTGCAAAGACAATTTATAAGAAATAGCACTAAATCTAATGTTTCTTGGCAAAAACAAACTGGTTTGTGCACGCGTAGTTGCGTACACAATACGCATTGTGCCCTATCTCCCATCGGGCCGCAAGCGGCGTACAGTCGGCGACACAATGACACTCGCATAGAAAATACCTATCAATGATAATACTGGCATTTATAATTGTGATCACAATCTGGCGCGGGATGCTGTTTGTAGACGATGTCGCCTGTGATGTAAGTCTTGCATGAGTTGAATGTGAGAACTATTATTGACGTTATGAAGTTAAACTTGTATTGTTATACATTGCACAATTACAAAAAGCTTATATACATACTGTTAGTTTGATTTCACTTTTAAGTATTTTTTAAAAATACTATTTTGTGTGGAAACTAAATGATTCCGAAAGTGCATTAACTACACATGCAATGGCCACACCACGCTGTACCTGCATATAGCTGGCATCTCATTATAATAATAATAATTGATTAGTGCAAAAGTAAATATTACAAAAAGAAGCTTATATATATGAGTTTATCACTATCCATAACATTACGGGCGGACTTAAGACAACGTGTGAACCTCGAGGAGTGCTCGAGTCCTCCCACATGAGATTCTATCGAGGCATTAGACGGCTTAAGTTCTGATGATAGCCGGATAACAGCGAGCGCGGTCACGTGGACGCTTCAGACTTGCAACAAATACATTAATGTAATTTGTTTTGACGATGCACTGAATCCAAAAGTGGTCGTTCGCTGTCGTTAGAAATATACAGATGAATATAGACAAAGTGCTATATTAAAGCAGTCGGAAAAAAGATATTGTAAATTAAAACAAAATAATAATAGTATTACAATTGAATACTAACATAAATTTTATTAGACGACAGATGGAATTCATAGGGTACTTACATTGTTATTTCCCCTTTCAAATAAACTGTTGATTAGTGTAACGCAAATACAGTCCTTCTTCATAAGTACTCTGTCTACTAATATCAATCCGGCCTTTTATATTTTAAAAAAAGAGCGTCAGCTTTAAATAAAAAAAAATATATCTCTGTCACCATTAGTTTCTTAAGATATAGTAAAAATAAATAACCATCAAGAGATACCCAGCAAAAGTCAAAGATCGCAATTCGTGGTTATGGAAAAAGTTATCAAATCCATGAAATAATATGAAGTACCTATATATATATGAAAACATAGTTTTGTTAATAAAATAAATGTATATTTTTTATTATTATATCAATAAGTAGCAACGGAATATATAATATACGCGCCGCGCACCCCAGAGAGTAGAAAAAGGCAACGGAAAGGGGACGAAGACTGGAGAGCGTCATGTATGTCAGCGGTCGCCGTCGCGGCACACGAGTCGCTGTTACCGATGTTCCACGTGAAACTGATTTCTAGAATAGTGTTGTGTCGGATCTGCAGTCTACGACTACCTTAAGATACTTTACGACAAATGACTTATATCAACAAGTTCATCGAAGTCTATGCAAACAATGAAGCAATCACTAGTACAGACACAGGAAACGAGCCGCACCGAGCGTCGATAGCAGTTGTGACTTTATTAAATATATTGTGTTTCATTGCTAGATTAATACTTATCTACTAACTGCCTCCTCGGTCAGTAACTAACTTGTTACGTCGTCTCGAGGCTTATGTGCTATGCCAAATAATCAATTACTGGATTTACCCGGGTTGGATTGTGTGAAAGACGATTTGGTTAGAAAGAATGTCACTTGTGAGATGACGTTCGACAGAGAAGTATGGAAGAGGAAGACATGCTGCGCCGACCCCAAGTAAAATTAGGATAAGGGCAGGAGGAAGATGACTCGGGTATTGAATTCAAGACTTTGTTGACCAACGAGGTTGTCGAAACTATACTAATTCCACTTTCTTCATTTTCAATAATATGCCTTATTACTTTTTGTCTTTAATGCTTAAATGTATCTTTCAAATGTTAAATTTAAATTCCCATTTGTATCTTCGTGTATATTTTTAAAGATTTATACGACAAAACGTCAGTATTGAACTAACGAACTCTCTCTGTAATCAGCGAGCGGGTTCACGTCTATGAAACAAGAGCGGGAATGAGATCGTGCCATTATGATTATTTGACTTCTAATTGAACCGGACAAATCATTCGTTACATAGACAATCCGTAATGAATATAGTCTCCAGGAAGAAGCTCTTTGCTATTTTTATTAAAGTACATAATTATTTATGATAAAGTATTTCACTGCCCTCTACAAAGCGCTCTGGACCAGTTTTTTGTATGAAAGTCCGTGGAATGACCGATCGGTCTGTTTTACATGCCCCGTGTAAGGCCAACGTTACTTCATTACAGTTTATTTGTGCGAACCAAGTTGTATTAATTATTGCTTTTATAAATATAAGCAGTTATGATTATTTATAAAAAAACTCACACTTAAAGCACAGATTAAACTATAAATTATGTCAAAATCTATTGGCGAGATACGTCAGATACATGTGAACTCGCTCATTACAAAGATAGTTCGTTAGTCCAATACTGACTTTTTGTCGTATAAATCTTTTAAAGTATTAGATAGTGGGACTTAGCAGATTATACATGAACTCGCTTTAATATTGACGAAAAATTCAATCTTTCTTAGTAAACAAAAATATCTACCAGTTTTGAAAAAAATAGATAAAATTAGTTGATTTACCATTGATCAGCGTTTCCAGCAACTGGACGCTTAATGAAACTAGCTGTTGCGCAGCTGCGATCCTGCGAGCCAAAGATTCTGTACATAGCTATACCGATAATAAAATAAACGTAGTAAGTCAAATACAACCAAACAGACCCTTTTTAAAGGGATTATATAAAAAGCACAACAAAATGTAAACAATCGTTAATAATCTCGTAAATATCGAAAGAGCAATTCTCGAAGCTAATCATCAGACACTCGTACAGCGCGCCACATTCCGCTCCATTAACAGTATTATACATCTACGTGTATACCTCATGTGCTGAATATCGTACGCGGTGTACAGCGTGCGCCCGCCGGTACGAGTCGATCATTACCCACAAAGAAGTACAATATTTTACTACTCGGCATGCGGTGGTTTGAGATCACACGGCGCCGTAAACCGCGGCCGCATTGTGCGCCCGCGCCGACGGCAGCGAGGTTTTTGCGCGCGCGCAGCTGCAGACAATACCACATCATCACAAAAACACACCCACATAAATATTACAAAATATTCTCGAACAGTAAACCACGAGAAGGCTCGGCTCATATTTAAGACTCGGCGTCTTCCTTACTTGGGTATAATAAAGATTGGTAACGAGGACAATCGACGTTGTCATACTTTGGGACGCACGAGACGAGAATCGTAAATGTGTTCTTGTTAATTTTCCACATTAAGAGACGTTTTCTTGCGACGGGTAACTGTTGTGCGCATTCACATATCTGTTATTTCCTGCAAGGCCGCCCGCGCCGTATTCACTGATCGCATACGACTGATGTGAAATTTTATGACTTTATTAATACTAAGCGATAGCCGTGGCTACGCTTGTTTATGTCTCGTACAACTAGCTACTAAAGCCGTAATGGTCTAGTTGTTAGAACACGTGCGTCGTAAGGAATATTGCATATCATGTGGTTAATTTATTTTTTCTTTTTAGATTTGTTTTTAATTTTCCACTAGGGGATGGGCAAATTTTTCCTAAGACAGGTTATAGATATAACTCATAGAAGGACATTAAGTTTCACTCGCTGTTAAGCGCCGAACCGCATGCAAATACCTTAGCTGATGATAACATTTAGTTAGAGTCACATTAATTTGATAACTTCATATATATAAACTGTAATTATAATTATATTTTTTGTTTATAATCCAGTAGATGAATCTCGCGGTACAGGAAAATATCTTGAGAATCAGATGAAGTTCTGCCTTATGTGCATTCACGCACCTGCATTGCAGCAGGTTTTATCCCAGCAGTGGGATATTTGTAGCTGGTGGAGTAGTAACGAATAAATAGGACCATCTTATCAAACTTAACTCGTTGAATTGTGAAGGCAACACAAATTAATTTAATTACAATCAACTCCAAATTTACATGTTATTTAACGACACGCTACATCATAAACATTTATTACTAATTTATTTATTAAATGATTGAAGTTCTTCCATCAGCCAACTTGTATGTTTCGTTTCTGTTCAAATAGGTATAAATCTTCTGTACGTGTGTATGTAACTGAACTCCTCCTAATCGGGTGGAGAGATTTTGATGAAATTGTTTGTGCATATTTGATGGGTAGTATAAATTTAGACTTCGTAGGTGGCGCTGGGATCGGGAAGTAAATTATCTTCACACTTTACCCGGACGAAGTCGGGACGGGCAGCTCGTATAACTAGTATTTTACCCAAGCGATCCTTAGATTAAATTATGTCGAATATATTGATGTTTAATTAAATATTAATAATCTATTACAATATTTGTTTTCTAAATCTTATTATAAAAAACATAAACCAAAATAACATTCGGATTATAAAATTGAATTTGAATTATAAATAAAATATCGTCAATAAAGAGTGACAATTATTGATCTGTTTGTTTAGTTCACACGAATGGCTCACTGGACGTCACCTACCACCGGCTTCACCACTAAAGTCGCTGATCATCTCATTGAGTTGACTTGTGAACAGCGTAAGCGACACCGGTCGTCCCGTCGCGTGTTCGTCTCGAGTGTTAACGCCCTTCTGACATCGGACGATAATCTTTTACATAATTATGAAAATGTCGGGCTAATTCATTCCATGCATTATTCATATTGCGTTTTGAATTCTGAGATTAATTCCGTATCTGTGCGCATTCATCCCACATCCATTATCGCATCGAGCTAACAATAATAATGTTACAAGTTGTCAGTGAGCGAATAATAGTTAGATACAATTTAGATCTATCGTCTCTTGAGGTTTATTAATATTAATAGTGAAAATTAAATCATTGCGATCCAGGGATGAAATACAGCAAACATTTAGCTTATAATGCGATCACAATCTAGGTAAAGATACCGGTTTTAAGACTTAGTGCGGAGTCCACCCACTGGTATCAGTTATTCTATCGCCATACACTGGCACTCTGTATTGCTGTGCTCTGGTTTGAGTGGTGAGTGAGCCAGTGTAAATACAGGCCGAATGAATATAATATAGTTGAAGTGCTATCACAATGATTTATGTTTATTATAGAACACTTTACATTCTTAATAAATACAAATATATAACTTCTATAATTCTGAAACGATCACAGATATTCTACAGTTATTTTAAAATATTACAATTTAATTTTTTTTAATCAACGTCGAATGAATATTTATCGGTATTAATCCGCACTGCAATGTTAGATGAAAGACATCAACGCGTTTCGACATCCATTTTATTGTACGCAGAGCGTAACTTAAATTGAATGACAAATACTAAAAGTTGATTAAATCTACGTTTTTATTGTGTTAAATTAATTATAAAATATGAATTTATAGATATAAGCAAGCATCACTGTTACGAGAACATATTTAAACTAATACAAATAAAGCTAACTGTTAACTGCTTCGTCTCTATAAAGATAATTTATATTCAATAGCAAATTTATTACCTATTTGTATAATCAATGCCAGACTCCACGCAGAGTAAACATCGATACGCATTTAACGGCCAAAAAATGCTAAAGATATTTTATCGGTAGTTAAAATAATGACGAATATTTCAACAGCGGCCTTAAATAAGCTCCACCCGACGTGTTTGGTTATTAGATAGAAACTGAACACTTAAACTTAAACGTTAAGTTAAATATTTAAAACTTAGGTATTCCTCTGAATAGAATAAATTCCTAAATGTGTGTCCGGCGCAAGCGCACGTCACCGATACCATCGAATGCTGACTTCGGCGTCTACAGAGCTGCCTTTATAATTGTTTACCGTTCATTTGCATAGATTATATATTCACGGTGAGCGTTTACAAACGACGCTAGACAAAGCGCTTAAAGATTATGGATTACTGAATTAATGCCGGCTTGGATTAAAAACGTTCAGAAAATTATATAAAACACTTTTGTTACGATAATACCTATATTTGAAAAGCTAAATATATTCTAGTCAGGTGCCTGTTTTAGGAACTTGAAACGATGAAAAATTATTCTCCTTGTGTTAAGATCTTGAAGCGAAAATTCTATATTTCAGAAAGTATCTCCTATATAAAGCCAATAAAGTTTTCGATTTTTTTTTTCAATAAGTTTAAAGTAACAGCCCGGGCTTTAGCTTTGAAGTTGGCGTTGTACTCTCCCGCGCCTCGGAAAGTTCCTAAAGCAGTTGGCCGTGTGCCTCAACTCATTCGTTTTGAGAAATTAATATTGAACCAATCTCGATTGTAAACGATATTTTATTGTCAATAAATAACCGGGAATTGGGTCATCTGATGATGAGTGGTCATCGCCGCCCGTAGACATTGGCGCTGTAATATTAACCATTCCTTATATCGCCAATGCACTGCCAATCTTGGCAGCTGATGTTATGTCTCTTGTGCCTTTAGTCACACTGGCTAACTCACCTCACAATCATTCTAAGTATTGCTATTTTAGGTGAAATATCCGATGTGCTACCTACCCAGACGGACTTCCACAAAGCCCGAGTTATTTATAATTTATTTTAATTGATAGATAAGATACAATAATATACGAATAGAAAATTATTTAAATTCATAAGTACTGGCCTTTTGTCACTATCAAAAATATTATTTTTTTATTTCATGCACCAAATATATGTTTTATTTTTACGGTCAAAGTTATTAAAAATCAGCGACATATGTACATATTTATATCATATTGTTTAAAATGCTTTGGACATATTATTTACACAACTGTGTAAGCAATGCTGTATCGGCTGTCGCGTATATCACGTTACACCGTTATCAAATAATACATCATTCATCGTCGTCTTGAGCAATCCGAATAATCGAAATGGTTCGGATGAAAAATGTATTCGCAGAGTAAAATATCGAAATCTGTTCCCGCAGCGAGCGAAGACGTTCCATCACAATCACGAGCTGGAACCGGACCGGGAGTCTGAGGTGATTTGTTTTACAATTTTTTTGATTAATTATCGCTAAAAATTTAATGATTTTCGACTTGCGTCAGTCCGCATTAGCTGAGTTACAAAGCAAAGTAATGATTAGGAAATGTTTATCGGTGTTTGAGGCTAATGAGCGGTACGACTTTGTCTTTTAAGTTTCGTTTACTTACATTTTTATTGTACAAAACAGACCGGTCTTAAGTTGTGCATCGGTGAAAAATACAACCAACAAATGTGTTAAAGTTTTATTTATTTATTTTATTATAAACAGTACAATAGAACAGTAATATTAAAAAAACTATTAAATAACACATAACCCAATAAAGTTTGCGCCAATATCTAATACAAATTATAAGTAGGAAGTAATCAGGGAGACAAGAGTAGGTAAATCATTCAAACAATCCATTCATCAATTAATTAGAAACTCAATTAATAACAGTGATTAGAAATTAGAAACAAAAAAACACTGATTACATCAGACAAATTTACACCAATAGGTTTAACAATTCAGTGATGTCTCTTTTAAAACTTAAACAAGATTAAGGGACATTATAATTTAAACAACCTTACTATGTTTATGTATTTAACTGTTTAAATAGACAAAAATGATCTACGAGCAAACGGCGAACCTGAACCTGAACTGGACTTAGGCGGACTATGACAGGAGCTACATAACTTGTATTTAACTTGATTCATAAATTTTATTTTTACCTTTTCTAGAGAATCTATATAAGTTTTGTATTGAGGGTTCCAGATCAACGAACCAAATTCCAATAGAGAACGTACTAAACTGTAGTATAAAAGAGTGTGAGTTTAATAATCTTTGACTTCCTTACCAACCCTCAATACAAAGCCAAGCATTCGATAGGCCTCGGCGGCAATAATTATGGTCTATGTGAAATTTGAAAGTTAATTAGCTATCTAAGTAATTACCCAGGTCTCTCAGTAACGCAGTCAAAATGCGGTTAGACCCGGTTTTATTGTTAAATAAAATCCTAACGAGTATTAAACTGCAACCGAATATTTGATTATAGTTACGTATATCGCGTCAACGTTGTCTTTGTTTGATCACAGATTATAATATCACAAACGCGCTGGCCATATCGACGGGAGATAACATAAAAAAATGAATATTTATAAGTGCTCTAATAACATCGCGTCACAACAGCGCTCATAATCCTGCGCGCGACTGACAGCGCGTGGGTGAACTCAGCGCTATAAAAATATTAGCCGTAAATATCGGTATGAGAATAATCTCCGGCGGCGGAGTCGATCTAAAAATTAAATACGGTTTTATATGAAACTACAATTGACATTTGTAGACATGACTTCCAGGACCAGGACACGTCCAGGCGACGTCGGTACTGGTATCGGTACCGGAAGTCGGAGAGACACGGTACGGCGACGGTAAACTCACTGCGTCTACGTGTATTTCACTTCATTTGTTTATAATTCATCTAACGGTGAAGGCACATCGTTGGGAAAACTGGTTGTTTCGGAAGTCATTCTGCCACCTAAGTACGAACAGCACTAGATCGTGGTGGGTTCAGCCTTAAAGTGCCCGTTTGAATAGATATCACTCACTTACCGTATATTCTGCCGCCAAACAGCAATACTGCGTATTGGTGTGTTCCGGTATGAAGGGTGCTTATGATGAGTCGACTACGAGCGCAAAGAATCTGATATTTTAGTTCCCAAGGTTAATAACACTGGGTATAAATAAAAGATTTGAGTATGTAAGGGGTGGCTAGTCATTCTTGTTACCGCACCAACGTCTGTGGACAGTGTTGACCACTCAGCGTCAGATCGCTTTGTTGCCAGTCTACCAGCTGACATCAAAAATAAAGTGCAGTCATAATCTCTTAGTCACAGCAGTACCCACTACGTACAAAAAGTTTATTCAGTCCTTCAGTTAAAGGAAATATGGTTGCATGCTCGTTACAAAAAAAATAATGCTCACAGACTCAGACGTAGACAACGATTTTATACGAAGATTAACATCAACATAACAAAGCCACCAATATCACATACTAAAACTATAATCCGGGTAACACGACCTACTTACTGCAATACAGTCGGTCACGAGTTACACTCGCAACATTCCAATTCAAAATCCATTTTGGCGAAGCATTAAGAAAGCACATTAGTGAAAAGAGCGCGCCTGTCCGCGTCGCCGACTGTACAAGAGATTAGATGTCTAATGTACTTAATTGATGTGTCCGAGATGTATCAAAATATTATTAATGATAAAAACGAGACTTAAATGTACCGCTTCTTGTATCAAACGAGGCGGACAGCTTAAGATTTCAATCGCTGGAGCGTTTTATGTTAATCGCTATGAAATATCGGTTTAATTATCTCGAGTATTAAGACGAGGGTTTCAAAGCGAATTGTAAATATTTTTTATTTGTTGTTGGACCGAATTTTAATTGAAATACTTGTTTACATATCATTTTCGTGTAGCTCACTCGAAGTTCGTTTGTATTTCATCATTTATTTGTAAACAATGGCTTTCATTATTGACTTATTCTTCTACAAGTTAAATAACAATAACTGCCATAGTTATATAGTTATACTTTACATATAGTTATATATAACTATCTGTAAAATAATATCTTCGCGTAGCACTCACACCTGTGAAAAATTAAGTTCATAAAATACGCCCTTCGCGGGTCAGTATTGTAAAATCAATTTCAATAGCAATATTAAAACTTATCTTTTTATAGTTCAGTTCTATTCTCCCTTCTTCTTTAGATTGAAATTGAATAACAACGTCAATTTAGTTACAATAAATAAAGAGTAGAAAAAATAGCTACTTATTTGGAATAAGATCCTCAACCGCACCTTATTATATGCGTCGACGAAGCTTCTCCGATATCCGTACGCCCTTATCTATTAGACCAATTGCCCATATTACTTTAAATAGTAATAAATTGACTTTCACATTAATTCGAAGAAAAGTCTATACGAAATAAATAAACATAATGTATGTTAAATGACATATAAGACTATTTATATTTTATCTCGTGCGTTTTATCTCATAATGCTTCACAAGATATTTTTCTAGAGCTGATAACATTCCTATCTGTCCCCCGAACGACATCGAAACCGGTTCAGTCTCAAAGACATGATTGAATATCAAACTTTCGTTTTTATAATATTAGTATTTAGTTATTTATCACAGCAAGTGAACGGCGCTCTGGAAATTGTAATAGGTATACCTATTACAGTAATCGACACAATTTAAGGGAATCTATACAGTTGAGAGAGAACGAAGATACGATTTAGTAATTATTTATAAATGGATGAAAGTAAAGAACGGCACGTAAGGATAAATGAAGTTGAGAGCGGAAAACGGAACGGAAGGACGACCGACGAATTACTTTAGGAGGAAGCGACAACATCACGATGACGAACGACAGATATTGAAAAGATAGACTACGAATTCTCGGGTCTAGATTTTAAAGACCTTTGCTGCGCATATAACAGACAATGAGTTGAGTGATCGACAAACAATAAACCGCTTATGACATAACATAACTAAAAATAGTACAGATAGAGGACACTTTCTCGGTTTCTACTTTGCGACGTGACCGATTTCTTTGACAATTTCTAAACATTAAACCATTTAACCGCGAATGAATTGAAATAATGCGAATACTTTGTCAGAGTATAGAAAAGATCAGATCACTCGTAGGCTGACGTCACTGTAGCGTACATAACCTAACTCAATGAATGGGCTATTTCTAAAGAGATCTTGTCAAATAGTTCTGGTGGATCTAAGTTCAAGGAAACTATTCATATCAATATTAGTATAAATAGATACAACACTCGGAAAATATGTATGTATAATTATACAATATCAAAGGTCGAATAAAACTTAAATTGACTTATCGATGCAGATGCAAATGAATCGACGCGCCGGCGGAATTAAATCCGATCGAATACATCCCGAGACAAACGAACATTAAGTGTATCGGCGCGAGATAACGTCGGGCTCCGCTTGTTTATGCCAAAATTATCACAAAGAATTTGTTTACAACGTTTCAGGACAATCGATACAAAGTTACGACTCAAGGTGTACGATCCACCGAGCTTGTCGCGCTATTCGACGCAGCACGACGGCGTTTTATTCTGCATAATGGTTTTTTTTTTTTAAATTTCTAGCTATTGATCTCTACTTTGCAGAAATTGAATGTGAAATTTTAATTCGAAGGCAACATGTATGAAATACACCTGACAACGCAGGGGATACTGCAAACAAGTGTGTGCGCAAACGCAACAGTGTTCTCTATTCCCAAACTATGGGCGTAGTAGTTTTATTTTTTATTTTTAATGCGGAAAAAATCGCTAAAATTTTAACGACTGATCTCAATGGACAGTAGGATTTAAATTAAAAAATCGAAGGTTGAAAGAACACCTTGCCTCCTGCCGGGTATCGAACTCGCGCCCACGTCCCTCGAATAGCAGATGTATTAGTTTTAAGATTAAACAGATCAGTTTTAATTTATTCCATTAAAATGATTCTAAAGAAAAACAAACGATGTAAATGAAATGTCAATTAAGATAAATAGAGATTCGAGGAATCTGAGTCATCGGGTGTCGGCGAGGGCCCCGCGCGCTGAGTACACGAGAACATTTTTAGGTTATGGAGAACAAGAGCTTGAGTTTACAAAGACGGGCTTAAATAGCTACGGCCGCATGGTGGCTCATTCGTCTCATGGCGGTTTCCACACAATGATTTGTCCACTTGATGATCTTGACCACCGAACACGAAACAAATTATATAAACAAATCAAACACGTGAAAATTCAAAATAGCTCGACCAGGTTTTAACTTCGATTCACCTGTTAAGATTCATGTCTTCTAGCAACTGAGCAAACACGGCTACTTCTTTATATAAATAATACTAAACTGTAAACTAAATGAAAGTGCGCACTTTATTTAAATGTTTTTTAAGTGTTTTTTAGCATCGCACCTACTACGGAGTCTACATTAGTGCAAAGATACAAATTATTCGTAAGCGTTAAGCTCTTTAGACTTGAAATGCGTTCGACTAATACATAGGCGCCACTGGGTCCTTACATTTCAGAAGACCAATATAAAAATAAAGTATTATAATTGTAAGATAATGTAAAAATATAAAAATTCAATGTGTCATACGCGGCCCCGGACTCCGCGGTCACTTAAATGTTAAAGTTACACCTCTGATTAACATCTCCGCTGCATTCCTGCGAGAGTGTGGAATGAGTTGGCCCCTCTAGTATAGTGATCGATGTGACTTTATTTAATTGGATTCGAATCTCGCATTAATTTATTATCGTAAAAACGCCATTTTGTTGTATATAAACACATTTTTGTATGTTCGTAATTACTTCATAATTCAAAGTGGTAAAGCTAGTTTTAAAACAAAGAAAACTATTTATACTGTACTTCTTTATACAACAAAGAGATTCATATGTTAATGTACGTATATATGTATATATATACATATACGTACTATAATATATATGTAGACTTTAATTTACTCACATCCTTCGACTTACCATAGCAACAAATACACGTTAAGTTATTAAAATATAGAGATAAAGCGAGCACACGGTCCGCGACACTTTCCAGATAACAGATAAGTGACATTTCATTAATACCCAACAGATTCGGAGCTCCGGCCGCAAAAACTCGCAAACATTCGTCGGGCCGTTCCCACGGTGTCTAATTAAAACTTGACTCACTGCGCACACGCATGGACCGCGGACTGTTTAGGTAAATTCGTCGAAATGCTTCAATAAGAATGTGTCAAGGACTGAATTCATTAATGGCGAATCATATCTTATGTCGCACTCGCTCAGCAGAACGCAAGCTACTCGATAACGATACCGAGTTCACAACGGTCCCCGTATATTCTGTTTGTTTTGCTATTATACATATATGTAAATCAATGAAATAATCTCCACATTATTATTGTTATTTTTGTTACGTGTCTGTATTTATTATTATCAACCTACGGTTGATGAATTGTATGTTTATTATGTGAGAGATGAGAAAATGATACTCAAAACACAATCAAACGAGGTACAAACACAAACTTAGTACTCGTCGTCTTAGTACTCAACTGAAAATAGAGTCAGTCAGTAACAGAATACATTGGCACCATGCAAACGGCCACCCAATAAGACCCCAACAAGAAACGGAATTGCCTCTGCTGCTCGATTAAAAAATGGAAGCGAATGTTTGTGTTTAAATCCTTATTTATTACACAATTAGTGAGCACACAGATAATACACCTTCGGTCGCCTACGGGCTGTTGTTGGAACCAATTACAAAAGTAGACGAAAAATCAATAAGTAAGTATAATGCTACATTGAAATAATTAATTTGAAATTAATATTAAAATCCAGACGAAATTTATCATATTTCTTAGCCGTCGCTCTCAATAACTGTATGGATATTAATTAAGAACAATAATTAAATTACACGCACGAACTCCGCTGTCAACGCGCTGTGATCACAATGCAGTTTGATCGATTCCCGGCGCGGTCATCGCGCGCCTCGCTCGCTTGGATCACGCGGCAGGCTGGCCATGCGTCCTCTTTCTCAACGGAAATTGTCCTGGATACGTTTTTCTTCAACGTTACTCAGTACGAATCCGGAGGATCTAGTAACCGAACTCTTGACGTGTATGCACATTGTTTATTATTACAAAACAGTGATAGTATAAAATAAAAAACATTTACTTTTTATTAAAATTGTACCCTAAACACATTTTAATGGTAAAAATATTTTATTTATAAATCGCACCTAGTCGAAGAGTGGGTAAGTCGGAATTACATAATATATACGAATTGAATTATCAGAAATAAATATTCGTCATGGGTGTCTATATAGACAGTAACGCACGTAGGGACTCAACTTGGCGTCGAGGTCTGTACAGTTGAGTTTTGATGGCAACCCGACACGTAGATCCACCGGTTACGTCGCACAATTAATCACGAATCACAATTATTAACCGTTAGCGCACATCACTAGTTCGATGACCGATAGCTTAAGATGGATTTCTTTCACTGTGCTTAGTTTTTTTTTTAAATTAATAATGTCAATGATCTGCACATTATACATTAATATTTTTCGACCGTTTTTCGTATTTAAAGTACAACATTATTTGATACAAAACCATAACAGTCATAATAACATGAAATATTCATCGAATATGTAAATTGTTATTATTTAATTGATATTCTATCTTGTTGTTAATCACTCGCGTAATTAGCCAACACCGATGGATGAAACTGCTAATTTATTAAAATATACAAATATATATTACTGTATGAATACGCAAATATTTCCGTTATTAATTTTTCTCACATATAATTAACGATAATTAATTGTAATTTTTATTATTTATTACAAAAAATATTGTTTATTATAAGTACTCGTAAATATTATTTATTCAAATTTAATTCTTCGAACGTCAACAATGTTAAAACCGTTTTTAGCAAAATTATAAATATATATATATATAATTCCGAACAAATTGAATTAATACATATGTATTTGTTACTTACACAGTCTAATGTGGTAAATGAGTAAATTGTAAAAATGTGTAAAACGCACCCGCTGCCCGTGCGGTGTTCGTGAGTAGAGGACTATTCGCGCAATCTATATATCTTAGGCATACATTTAAAGAAATCAAGATATTGACTGTTGCTTCTCAATATATATTCTGCAATGTTATGTATGTACGGAAAATTATGAATGATTTCATAAGAAAATGCGATAGTGATAGCTTTGGTACAAGGAACTCGTCACTCCTGTCACTCGACTGCATAGAGTCAGTAACTCTTTTGTGGGACAATGTATACGGTTCAACAACAGGACCCAAGAATGCGCTCGAAATGACTGTGTTGCCAAATAAAAAAAACCTAATTGAAGAACGCTTGTGCGCAAAAAGTTATTATACAATTATTAGAGTTCATGGTTGTGTTTAATTTGACAATCGATGAGAACAAACTGTGAGTTTCTATGATAAGATTCTGCAAATATAAGTTCTTGGCCTATTTATATATTTAAATCTTATGTTAAAATAATAATTATTGAACATTAGGTATGTAATACAAGAACATATACATAGATATATAATAGATAAAATATATAGAAGTCATATTTGTTTATTTTCCAAGAGAACATACAAATTTAGTTATTTATGTATCTCAGTTGGGTAAATAGTAAATACTCTTTACTTGTCAACATTCCGAACCGGTGGCAGCCCTGCATTCAATGTAAGCCTGTAGCATAGAGCCTATTTGATTAAAGAACGTTTTGATTTTAATTTTGAACAGAGGTAATGTCTGTCGGACTGTCGGCGTTTCGGGCAAAGTGTATAATAAATATACAAATTAACGAAACACTGCGCCGCTTTTATCAAATGTAATGTAAAATAAATAAATGCAAATACATGTTCGTCCGTCGGAATCAAAGATTAACATAACATCACCCGCGTCACGCGATGTGCGTGTCGCGGGTGTCACGCTAATTTTTACATCTCAAAGATTTTAACTTAAGTATAACGCTCGGCGGCGCTTCGCTGAGCCAATTAGTGCTGGTTGTTTTATAAGAAAAATCTTTAATCCTTACTTAAACATAAAGTTATAAATTTGGGGGCCGAGCTTCGTGCGCCCTCTAGTTTTTTTTTTTTTTTTATGTCATAGGTGGCAAACGAGCAGGAGGCTCACCTGATGGAAAGTGACTACCACCGCCCATGGACATCTGCAACACCGGGGGGCTTGCAGGTGCGTTGCCGACCTTTCAGGAAAGAGTACGCTCTTTTCTTGAAGGTTCCCAAGTCGTATCGGTTCGGAAAAACCGTCGGCGAAAGCTGGTTCCACAGAGTGGTTGTGCGAGGCAGAAAATGTAGTTCCATTCCTCTAGTTTATATACGAACTCGACACTTTACCTGATTGTTCACGGACCTAACGTATCTGATCCCAAGCTACTGCGCTCATTAACTGTGCTATGATTTATAGCATATAATTATGTTACCACGAGTACTTATTATCATAAGGCCAACTGAACCCTTTGTTTCCCGGTATTCATATTTTTTAAATTAATTGACGACATACGCGTCGCACTAAAATTGTATATATATATATATATATATATCTACTACCTCCGCGTTTAAATATTATAGCTCTGCATTGGTGTGCGTCAGTGACGCTCGTGTCTTAGTGTGCGTGAGAAGACTAAGTATAAAGTCAGCAGCGAAAAATACAAAGTACATGATATTTGGTGGAGTGACTAGATCTGTGCCATCTAATGCATTCATGATATATCACAGCGCTGTTTCGCTGGGCGCGTGTCTACTGCCTTCCTGGGCTCGATCCCTCGGTCAGATCAATTCATATTTTTATCGAGTTTGTGCTAAAAAATCTCAGTAGCATTCTGAAACAGTATTTGTCGTGTCGGATTTGTCATCTCATCGGATGATACGAGTAATGGAATAGTGAGTGTCGTCTTTGTACACATACCTACTTGTACGCCAAAATATATCCAATACGGTACCTTCTTTAAGAATAACTGCAGCCGCCAAAGTTGGTCGGTAATCATCAAGACATGATGATTATAATTTAAAGAATGACATAGACACGATCTTGTTATCAAGTTCTGTACTAAATAGCAAAGCAATATTTTGAACAAAGTGAATATATTAATTGGTATACATTTAATAGAGATAGAGAAATAAGGAGAGCAACTCGCGCCCACCGCGCCGGCCGCCCGCGGGTGGCGGAACTACAGGTCACTACTCATTTCGACACATTCAAGTTTCGTCACCGGATTTGTGTTCCCCATTAAACATAAAATAAATCATTAAACAAATTCAGCAAATAAAAAACTTGTGATCGATTTGAACCCGTGACCTTCGGTTGAGATCTAAGCCGACCTCGGCTCGGCTTAATTAATGTAAATTGGACATAATAAATGTAAATACTGTTTAGTAAATATGTATAAGGCAGTGGACAGGTTTTAGTCATTATTTATGAGCAATTGTTTTATTTTATCGAGATGGCAATTTGTGTTGTCGTTTTAAGTAATTTTATCCACTTTACTATAAAAAGTATCAGCCACCAAGTGGCCTACGGCTGACCTAAGACTTCCTATCCAACATCGAAGAATATTTGGAGTTTATTACACCACGCTGCTCTAATGCGGCTTGATGGAATAAGCTCACTTCATACACATGTGTCAAATCTCCTTAAGACACATGCAGTTTTTTTTGCAATTTTTCCTTCGTTACCATGTTTAATTATAATGAATTTATTCAAAGGTCATTTAACCCGAGCAGCGTCACAGAAAACAGCTGACATAATGTAATATATTTGTTGGGATCACAACAGCCGGCACTGATGCACAGTGCACTGTATGTGCGCAAATCTAGACGAACTAATCGCCCACTCTCGTTGTAAGATAGGCGCAGAACCAACTAAATAATGGACTACATTTGACAAAATGTTGAGATTCGAACCCGGGGCCTACAGGTCTACAGCAAACTCTATCCAATGGATTAACGAAGCCGTTTAATAAAAATTTAAACGTTAATGTTATAAACGCAATATTCTCACGGAAATAAGCCAAAACAACATAAACAAAACACTCGGAACCGAAACGCAAATCTAAAATTCCAATACGGAGCCATAGAAATTAGACATGCGCACTAAATCCTCTTATCCGTTACATTCAGAAGCTATAGCTGCATATAACGTGTTCCGCTACGCTAATGCATGTATCGGGAATCGGCACGACGAGCGAACACGCGCGATGCGATGCGATACTGTGATTTAGATCGCTCGACGCAGATAGCGCTGGTATCTAATGTGACTCGAGCGCCGCGAGCGTTGGGTCCGTCGCACACTCAATGGTCGCCGAGATAACTTCATTATGATATGGAAGAAATATCGGTGAGCCATCTTAGAGTCTACGAAATCGAATATTATTGATAGTTGAGCTATACTCCTTAACGTAATTGATCTTTGAAGCATAAAGATTTGAGAGCGTGTCGTACTTGTGATGACATGCGTGTGATACAAGAATATATTTTAATACTTGCAAATTTATTTCGCAACATCCAACAATAAATATAGGTAGTACGAAAGCCTTAATCCATTCCAGCAAAAACACGACAGCATTCATTATGAAGTCGTATATTGGAGTTATTATATAAATGTAATTGAAGTGCTCTAAATTATAAACATTAGCCGCATCGAATGAATCTATAAACTCGATTCGAGTCGATTAAAAACGAACTTCTCAAAGAAATCATTATTGATAGCTTCCATTACTAGCGGGCCGTTAGCCGAAAGCGTGAAAGCACGAATCGAGCGAATAAATCAAAGATGGCGGATATAACTCTTAGACATGACTGTCAGTTATCTGTGCCGACAGTTGGGGAGTGCGGCCGCTACTCGTAACACACGGGGCTTGCTGGTCGCGGTGAGTGGCGACCCACCGGCGACCCACCGGCTAATTCATTAGGTTAATTAAGCTAATGCAGCGCTCACGGCGATCGCTCACGACTATCCAACTGATAAATCGTCTAGGAAAAAAGCTATAAATTTTGCTGAATCGCGTTCGATTCTGTAGCGGAATGATATAATTACATGATTGCGGAGCGCCTCCCCGCGCCCCGCGCCCCGCGCCCCGCGCCCCGCTCCCCGCGCCCCGCCGCCGCCGGTGCCTCTGATCGCTTTGTAATTACACGTGTGTCACGTGGGCCGAGTGCTACCGGTTCGGTTTTGCGGGAATTATAAGTTGTTTTAATTCGATAATTTGGTTACAAAAAATTATAAGCGGAGAAATAAGAGGCGATGGACTCGCAAAGATATTAATTCGTAAAAGTTTGTAATCATTCATCATCGAGATAAGGGCGGCTGATTCGACTTGATATTTTTCATTTTAATTTTTGTGTCGGCTTAAAATAATAAAGAGTACTAAGGTATGTATTGTTATGGTGAAGCATACTTTAAGCGCAAACTGTACTCTCTAGAAATTAAAGGGTATTCTGATGGTATCAAAGATATTTGTGGAATATACACTATCTCTCCTTTATCACAGTGATAACTGTAACCTATGACATTACGATAGAGAACCCTTAATATTAGTCTGTGCCGCTGCATCATTTTTGAGGTCTTCAATTCCTCAGTAACATTATTTGCGCGCCAATCTCCTAACATAAAAAATGACGGACGTCAAGACTAACCTATATATGAAATTTCAATCCCTATTTCAACCCCTAGGGGTAGAATATCCAGAAACGCTTAAATACATATCTACTCATTTCTCATCAGTAGCCTAAAAATAAAGATTAATGCTTATAACTTCAAAAATGGCGGACTTCCAGACTAACCTATATACGAAATGGCTACCACTATTTCACCCCTTAGGGCTAGAATATCCAGAAACGCTTAAATAGGTATTTAATTTTTTTTAATCACTATTCCAGAATTGAAGTTTCATGTTCCTAACTTAAAAATGACGGACTTTCATACAAACGTTCAACTCCTATTTCACCCCCTTAGGGGCTGAATTTCCATAATTCCTTTCTTAGACGGTGTCTGTACTCAATAAAACGATCCTGACCACCAAATTCCAAGGCCCTAACTTTAAAGGTTTACGCTTGGCGATGATGAATCAGTCAGTTAGGACTTGTTATTTTATATACATATATAGATAGATAAATCTCTGTTCTCCTCTAATCTTTTATTGTTATTGTCCCGCTGCTTAATTTGCTTTCAGCGATGACAGTTACCGAGCCCTAGCAGTCCGGGTCGTATGGGTAAACGGAATAGTATCTGTAATGAAAATATAAAATGCGGTTCTTCAAGGTTTTTGAAATCAGATTGTTTGTAATTCTGGAACGAGACGAATTAAAAGTGTACCTTTAAATAAAGAATTCGAATGATAAATAAACTATATTGTATGGTGATACTTGACTTTGGAATATATTGCCTTTAATATTTTTAATAAACGATTACATACGATATTACGATCTGTTATACTAAAAGAAAGCCAGATCGACCCGTTTATAGGGCTTTGTGAGGGCGAGTCGGGACGGTGACCACCCACTCGCTAATCGGTCTACTGCCAAACATTTAAGTATATTTTAAAGCGCTCATTGATACTTTGCAAATCTTCTCGTGTTGTTTAAGCGTTGTATTAAATAAAAAACATTGTTGATGATTGAATGACAAGAAATTCAACAACTAGGGCAGCCGTTCGACCTTGGGGACGCGCTACGGATACTGCAGGCAGATCCTTGGCAAGTAAGACAACCGAAATCGCATTTGTTAACAATAGGGAGTTCAAAATAGCAAACAATTAATAAAGCAGTTGACAAATCTAGACCTTGAATAAATACTGAATAAAAATGTAAAAGAAATAACCTCTCTCTAACTAACTCATTTATGGCAATTCAACTTGTAACTTGCTGCTTCCATTCAACACGGTCATGTTATCAAAATCAAAATTAAAATACTTATTATTTATTCAAGGAAACTTATAGAAGCACTATTTTCCGTTACAGTATTGAATTAAAAGAAAAGGAAGAGGCAAGGAACTCAGTATTTACTCTCTTCTGTCAATAAAGTAGAATTACATTTTTTTGTATCTGTTACCGAGAAATTAACAAATACTAAGTTCACACTTTTTAATCTTTGATATAATCTTATGTTGAGTAACATGTCTTATTTATCAATATTCTTTACATCATACACCTTCACCGATGTGAAGCCGGCAGCAATAATAGTGACATGTTGAGGCAAGTTCTCAATGAAAATAATTCTTATGTTAAGAAATAAAGTCTGTCGGGACGACCCTAGAACGCGGTGTTTACTGATAAATGTCACAATACAAAGTAGGTTTTTATAATTAACGGCATGATTTAGATCGGTGCGGAGCGGTGCGGAGCGGTGCGGAGCGGTGCGTGCGGCGAGCGTCTCCCCGGGTCGCGGGTTATCGCGCGGGACATCTCACAGTGCTAGCCAACAAATTTGAAAGTCCTGTCGGCCGCGGAGGTATCGCCGATCGCCGGCCTATCTCTAATTAACATCGCATCGACCGGCCTGATCGATGGCTCCTCGCTCGCGTGGGGAGGACCTACACGTACGCGCCCTTTGTCGTTCTTTGAATAAATAAATACTGAAAATATAACATTCCTTTGTGAATAAGTTATTTTTTTCTTAATTTAATACATTCAGTTTAAGAAGAAATTTGTTATGTGAATATATAAATTGTCTTCAAAACAGATATGTTGTTTTACAAACATAATAAATATGTTAAATATGTTTGTGCCTTAACTTATATAAGTTATTGAAGCATTTATCCGATGTATTTGAAACTATGTACAGTTGTTGTTGAATGAAACTTCCATTATTTCTAGCATAGTAACAAAGTACAAAACTAAAAAAAAATAGAGGTATTTCAAAGCAAGGCGTAGCTATAAACGTTGTATTTATTTTGTACTAAAATACATTAAAAGTAAATATAATTCCTCATATTGTGTTCATATTGTTGTGCTTTACTGTCAAGTGTGGCTTCTCCCCGAGCGCTGCCTAGGTTATAGTCGGCCACATATCAAGATTTAATGTATGGATATCATTCATGGTATTTTAATATTTACGATCAAACAGCACGACCTAAAATCGCGTGCGCGGTCGCGGCGCAGTATTAGCGCGCGGAGAGTTGAACTACCGCCTTTTATAAATACTCCCTAATTGACAGCTCTGATTAGAAGTTTTACGAGAAATATATTATAATCTTAGTCCTGGGGCTCATCCGGGGTCAGCGAAGTAACGAAACGGGATATTTATATGGCTCGTAGAATATGTAGGCTTTCCATAAAACCGTCTAGTTAGGCCCGCAATCCGTCTTCGAGGATTCGCATTGAAAATTCAGTTTCTATATATAAGTTTAGATTCGCGCTCGTTTCGGTGCTAACTGCGACTTGGACTGATATATTTCCACTCGCTACGGGAAGACGGGGGCATTTTATTTCATTAGCACATAAGTCTGGTCGATTATGCGCACACGCAGCGGCGGAATATCGATTGATGCAGAATGCGTGCGCGCAGACGGCACGACGAATGTGCGAAGGACTCCATCGCGAGTGATGTGCGACGCGACGACAACACAATATACGGCTACGGTCTAATCGAGCTGCCGTTTCCTTATTCGTTACGGTACAAAACGGAGGCGTTTAACTTAAATACGAGACTTTAAATGTTTTCTTTATGCGAGCGCTGCTATGTATGGAGGAAAATGTTGCCGCTCGGTGTTCATCTGTTTCTCGGTATCGTGTTTTTTTAAACGCTTATCTTTATTTTATTCTAAAATACTAAAATACATATACATTAATAAATGTACCAGCAGATGCCGCGCGTTTCGCAGAATGTTTTATTATATTGTATATTTAATACGACGACTGCCGAGGGTTTCGCCTGTAAGAGAGTCCGGCCACCCTAGAGTATAAGCAATATCGTTATATTGATTTAAATATACACAAAGCAAAAGTGTGGAATGTCGTTCCGGCGCATTCCGGGTATTTTCTAGGCCAAAGCGTTCTATCGGGTATGATTGTGTTCAGGCAGACCTATAATCCACAAATAACATCATGATTTTTAAACATGACAGATACGTACACTACTCAATGTATTTATTGGTTTATTAGAACTAGCAATGACGTCACAGTAGTTTCGGTTAAGATAATGAATATGGTAACATCAATTCATTGCACTTTTAATTTTATTTCCAGTTGGACGACTAACAAACCTTTGTATTTTGTATTTGTAAATATTGAAAAAGAGTAATTACTGAATATTTTGCCGGTTCTTCCCGGTAGTTTCTACATTCCGAATCGGCGGTGGCTTCACTTAATATAGTTTGTTAAATGATGATTCAAAAGTGCTCGTGAAAGCCTACTTGAATGAAGTATATTTTGATTGACTGATTGAACAGCAGATACAATGTGACATGTTCTACTATTTACAGGTAGTCTCACCGTGCCCTACCACATTACGATATGTATTAACAAAATAATATAATATTTATGTATTCATTATATATTGAGTACATACATTATAGTATTTTATTATAATAGTATAATTAGAGCATACTCAGTATTCTATTAATATACACACAGGACAAAAAATAAAATTAAAATAAATACTTAAAACATAATTACATACATAATATATGTTAAGTTAAATATCAACATTGTATGATGTATGGCTGTTGTATGACGGTTTCTCGGCCAATGCTATATTAATAAAATATTTTAATTTAATAATAAGGATAACTATGATTCAAACTATTACTATTAGCCACAATACGGGCTGAAAACGCTTACGTCGTTGTAGATATGTAAGTCTCGTGAAAACTTACGCCAGCTATTTTCACCGTGTCATGTTAAATTAATTAAAAACAATCAAAGAATACCTCTTCCCTAGTAAACGACGATAGCGCTGTGCGGACGATAATTTATGTTATCATCCGCAGATAATCCCAACCCTTTATCACAGAACATAATTAAACGCGACCGCACGAGGGAGACGCCGCGCGCCGCGTGTGACGTTGACGATGTCCGAATCTGTATCGGGGCCGCATTGTCTGTTTAAAGTGTCGGTACAAATACTGAGCCGCAGGGAATCGAAAAAAATACGAGTAGGGGTCAACAAATCGACCCCTCAATAAAATTATTTGTTCCATTTTGATCATTGATATTATACGTTTCATAAAAACATCTGTGTATATTATTTTTAAGTGGCTATATATATTTTTGTAGGTTTTATATACTTAAACATATATACTTAAATATTAAGTATTTTATATACTTAAAATATATAACTAAAAAATAATATAAAATATAATTAAATTTACGGCTTACTTACGCAATTTACAGTAAAATTTAATGACTCCCTAAAAAAAATAAAATAATTTAGAAAACCTCAGCCTGTTATACATTAAATCAATAATTAAATCTTATTTATGAAATATTTTTTGTTTGTTTTAATTCATATTTTGTGTTCTCGTATCGTTCATTCTGTTGAGGTAAAACTTAGCAACTACAGTTGTTCATCAACGTACCTACAACAGCTGACGCGCAAATTGTATGGGATAATTTTATATACAAACAATTTTATTAGCTAACATGTTCTAGTAACAGCCCACAATTACCCCATCGGTGGGCAAATATCTTCTTTCTCTCATCTTACGAAGAAGATTAGAAGCTGTTCCAATAAGGATTACGCGAAACACAAGTCACAGCACTTCAAGCGACACCTGCGGATTTCGGCACGCACGCTTGACTTCGCCTATGAGCTCGAGATTCATTCAAAACCCTTTTTCAGCCAAACAGCAATACTTAGAATCGTTATTTTCCAGTTTGAAGGATGAGTGAGCCAGTTAAATTAGCGCGTCGGAGATGTCAAAACTGGGTAATTATTCCTAAAACAAAAATGTCTATAGGCAGCAGCGACCACTTTCATATACATAAACAAAACGTTTTTTTTATCGCAATTCGCATAACTTAATACCTTTAAACATGAGGAATAATTACTTGAATAATGTATCGAATGCGGCGCGTCGAGTGTCCGCACTAAAGCTTCAATTACAAGTGTATTGTCCACACAGCTGCGATGTCCGGGCCGGAGACAATCGCAGCGACGCGACGATAGAAAAACTCCCCGCTTATATCATTAATAGACCTTTGTCTGCTCGTTCGTGTTTAAGTAAGCGTGGCGTGACGCGTATTAATTACAAATTATACAATAACAATTCAATTACATTGCTTTTTATCATTTGTGAATTATTTTAAAGCACAAATAACATATGTGCTAATATTACAAAGCTGAAAAGTTTGTTTTTGTTTTGTTTTTTGTGTTATATTATCTTTTTATTGAGAAAGATTATAGTGAGCCATGTAGGAGATTGCAAGAGGTTGAATTGATACTCTTTTTCTCAAATAAGAGACCGAGTCAACTATATGAAATCAAAATTAAATCCACAACTTATTATATGAACTCAACGCCTTTTTAACATCTATATCATATTTTTATGTACCTCTGTTTTATAGATACTATTTTAATTTATTAACACGTAAATTAAATTATATTCGCTCAATATCATTATAGAAACGAATTCCTTGTCCCGGGTAAAATAAATAGCCGGAATATTATATACTTACTTTAATAAAACATTAAATGATAAAATAAACTTTAATAAGTATTAATTAGGCGATTACATTAAATACTATTTACGAACTTTACAAGGCACTCGCAGTCTCACGTCCTGAGCGAGATCAACGACCGCTAGAGTTGTCCTGTTGTCCCGTTTTCCGTGTTGTCGATAATTAGAGTGAAAAATCGTCGTCGATATTCGACAAATTGGTTGATAGTGTCGAGCGATACCGCGATGCTGGGATAAAGGGTCGACTAATTGAAACATGTTTCCAACAAGTGGGAATAGATGGCCCGGGAACGAAGCCTTCGGCTTAGTGTTCGTGCGCGGGTGAGGCAGGGCTCTTTTAACAACATGCACACTTGTTGTAATAATTATCGTATTGATCTATTTATCAAAAAATCAGAAGTTTTTGGGGTTTTATTTACCTTTAACAGTACCTACTTTATTAAAAACAATTAACCAAAAGGTAAAAGTAAATAATCGGCGAGAAATTCTGTAATAACTTTTTTCACCTTAATTTCAATTGTGTATTTTACTTATTACATGGGTTAGCGTGTTAATGAAATACAATTAAATTAATACAAATCTTGCATGTATATCAATCATATCAATTAATATTAAGTTCACTCTTTTACCGTCTATGAAAATACCACTACCACTCATTCATCACATATTCTATTGCCACTCAGCAAAACTAAGTATTGTTGTGTTCCGGTTCGAATGGTGAGTGAGCCAGTATAACTACAGACACAAGTGACATTACATCTCGTCTCCAGGTTGGGGTTGCATTGAGGTTGTAAGATATGCTTAATATTACTTAAAGCGCCTTACCTCTATGGGCGGTGGTGCCCACTTACCATCAAATGGCCAAATTGCTTGTCCACATAGTCATATTATAATAAAAAATCCTATTTTTATTTAAGATTTAAATTTTTGAATTGACATCCTAAGCCGATATTAGATTATAGTTTGTTATTATACTTAAGAGTTGTAATAAAACTTTCTTCCCAATTAAAGACCCTCGGCACTTATCTATTAACCTTTGTTAATTTCAGTTTGGTAGTGATGCACCGCAGACACTCAGACACTCGGACACTATCGAGGTGTCACGTTAATGTCCCAACTATCAATAATTGGGGCACGTCTTCCTACAACGATATATTATGACATATCATATGATATGACACGTCGTATGATATGTCGTACGTCGTCATAATATGATGATCGAAGGAAAACAAACACGCGGACAAGAAGATAAACTTTTGTGTTATAATAGTGTCGGCAGAGTGATCACAACGAAAGAGGTTTTATTAATTAATTACTAGATTATTCAGTCATTCAAAGTAATATAATCGACATCTTAATGATGTCAAATAAAAACTAGGAAGTTATTTTGATGAACAAAAACGTATAGCGTTACGAGAATCATTATTTATATCTAACAAGATGTAACTTCTATGATCAACTCGCTACTTATATTTCGGTGAAAGTTTGAGTTCTTCGTGATATAGAGTTAATAAGGTCTATCTGGTTTACAATTAAAACTAACTTGCTGGCCACGTCGACCTTGAGGTGTATTATTAAAATTGTAACCTGAAATTATTCATATTTTTATTTAACATTACAATTAAACCAAACATTTTTTAATAACTGACAAGTAAATGATTTGTTAGTTATTCTCAATAGTAGTAGTTAATTTTGTACGTAAATGAAATTAACGATATTTTTAATTAAATTCATATACCCTGCAAATAATTCATCCGTCGATTTCAAAATAACACAGAGGATGTTTTTATTTAAAAAAAAAAAACTTATGATGTATTTGTACTGAAATGAGTGAAATGCAATTTCTTTTGACTAACAAGTATGTTCATAGTCTGCAGTGAAACTGTTATTACAAAACAATATTTCGTTGTTTGTTCATACTCATTCACTTAAATAAAAACCCTTAGCTGAGCTAGACTTAACCTCAGATCGACTGTATAAACATTTAGAAGACCTAACTCTCCTTTGCCGATAGCCGATACGGCGATTATGTCGTCTTCCCCGGTGGCCTGACCCCCGCCCTCCCCCACAGACCCGCCCTCGCCCGGGTGGGCAAGGGTCGCCTCGCTAATGGCCGCGAGATAATTGCTCGCTGATCCATTGTGCCGCCGCCTCTGATCTCGGACACCGTGGACCTCTGTCGCTATAAACAGTAGATAGTTCTAATTGATTACTTTCGTTTCAATGAAAACTTTAAATGTAATAATTGCTTGAGCAGGTTTTGTATATTTAATTTAAAACTCATTTTGTTTACGAGGCCATACGTATTCTAGATGTAACGGGTCACTGATACTGACACTGTTGATGGTTTTTGGATAAAGTTCATGCAGAGTAACAACAATCTTAAAACCTCCAGTTCTGTAAACAAAATTACGCTCGCCTGTATTTTGAAATCAAATCGATTTCTTAAAACATGTTTTGAAAACAACAAAGCTGTATTCGAGACCGTAACGCTCACCTCGCCCGAGGTGGTCCCAAACCCTGAGAAAAGCGAAATAGCGAGCCCTGATTAAAATTTCTCTCCGTAGTTCTGTCGCGACACCTTCGCGCCATGACCAATGGCATACGTGCTGGCGAGCGCTGCAGATGCGGAACGAGGGCCCCGACAATGGGCCCTCGAGGCGAATCGAATGCGGCATTCAAAATGGTCGACACATGAAGTTTCAGATTTCAGCGCATTGTGTGAAACCGCGCATGCGACGCTGGAAGTGGCCAATGGCGGGTCGCGGCCCGATCTGGCCCCGCGATTGGTCGCCATTGTTCGCCTGATACCGATCGATTTCGCGCTCAATTTGCTCACGATATAATTATCTGAGCAATTACGTCGTCGAGTTAATTGTTGCGAGAACAATGCAAGTTCACCGCCCACGGGACGGCGCTGTCTCGTTAACGGATACAAGTATGAACAATTGTTAACTCCTGGTAGTTTATCAGCGTTTAATTTTTAAATCGCTTTAATATTATAATTAATATCTAATATCCAGCCGAAGTTTCTAAATTTACATAACAATGAAGCGCTACTGCGTGTAAATGTTGCATTCAACTTGAATTCATTAAGAAAGAGGTCTTCCTGAGTTACTTCATATCGAGGCAATAAAACCTTTTTATTATTATGCTTGTGTTATTAGAGTTCAGTTTTGGACCTCGTGTTCTTAATTTACATCAGGCGGGATTTAAGCATTTTGTATAAATATAATAAATAAAATAATGGTACAGTGTTCTACGTTAAATACGTACGTATTAAATACGTTGTTCGTCGAACAATAAATCTTATTCAATAATTATAGTTAATATCAGAGTAAATATAATGTTTCCTTCCAACGCATTGACCTGCGCAAGCGCATCGAAAGGCGTGGTGTTAATTACAATCGCGTAATTAAAGATCGTGAGGTTCTATTCCGTAAGTTAATAATAAATATTTTTTTTTCACCACGCAGGAGTTACAATTCATAAGTGAATGAAAGTGGAAAAATGTATTCTACTTTAATTTCATTTTACCAAAATTTTAATACAAAAAAATAATTCTATTAGAACTTTTTCTATGCGCTCAACCCGCGGCTCACCTAGTTTAAAACAAATTATTCAGTTGAGAATTTGTCAGTGTCTAAAATAATATAAATGACAATCCTCCCTAAACCTCTAGAAATACGCGTGTTAATCGCGATGAATGTTGTTATTAAAAACGAATTATAATTGAATGTGATATCCATGGATACACTACAACCTACTTGTTGTCAACGTTTTACTTTTGTTGGTTAAACATGGTCTAGTCCCTTGAAAAATAAAACTTTTTAAACTTTGTAAAAATTGACATTATTATATAGGATAATAATGTCAAATTTGAACATAGGTTCAACAATGCCTGAGATATTTTCAGAAATAAGTAAACATGAACAACCCAAAAATAAATTAAAATGCTTAATATCACATAATAATAGTCACTAAATACCGAAATAAAGGAAAATAAAACTTAAGACTAAGCATAGCGGGAGACGAGCTGGCGCAGCGATTCAGATTGCAGATGCTAAATGACAATGAGAGATTCCACAGAGTTTTCATGTGCCGAATTTTTATTAACAAATTCATCTCCGGTTCAGTAGAGAAGGAAACCCGGAAGGAGCATAGTGAATAAACTCCAATCCTCCTCAGCATGAATGAGGTCTTTACCCAGAAATGGGACATTAATAGATTGTTAATGGTTAATTACTTAACAGTTAATATTATATTACACAAACAGCTACTGAAAAACGCCAGCGAGCTCTGCTGTCTAATATAAGACGGTAGTCCTAAAATGTTTATAAGCATAATATAATCACACCACTTATCGTCACATCACAATAAAGCCATTACGACAATAGAAGTCATCAAATAGGGCATCGGCGTCGCAGAGTCGTCGCGGCGCCGTCACGGTTGCGCGCATTTTCATACCGTATTAACAACTCGTTTAATTATTTTCTAAATTTGAATATTACTCAATAACATGTACTCAAAGCAATAACATTATGTTAATGAGTATAACTGTGCTTCTTAACAATCACATTAGCAGCCTGTAAATTTCCCACGGCTGTGCTAAGGCCTCCTCCCCCTTCGAGGAGAAGGTTTGGAGCATATTCTACCACGCTGCTCCAATGCGGGTTGGTGGATACACATGTTGTGGATACACATGTACCGTGCATGTGCGGGTTTGAACCCGCAATCATCGATTAAGATGCACGCGTTCTGACTACTGGGCCATCTCAGCTCTTTTTTATATTAATATTAAAGTCCTTCTGACTAAACTTCAGCTTTTATAGTATACCAATGCTATGCACTCCCTAGTCCCCACCGCGTAATCCGATGGAATGACAATTCGAAACAACTGGTTACCGATCAAACGCAGGAACAATCTCTTTACCTGCCTTCGGAAGCGCGAGAGAGTAACTCTGTAGGGTTCCTAGATCCATGCAACCTTAATAAGAATTTATTTTAACTAAGGACCGCGCGATCGGCAGTCTTATAAGCAGACACTGACACTGTAATAAATATCAAACATCAAACCTTAAGAGGCCATCTCACTTATGCCTTTAATTATAATCAATTTGCACACGCCAGAATCAGATTGTTATTTGTCTGTAAACCACTGAGCTATTGCAAAGCACCATGAAAGTCGATGAAAAATTATAATTAAATACTTCGGTAAAAATAAAACCAGGTTTCGTTTTATTTTTTTACAATTGTTTTCAGTTAAGGATCGTTTGTTTTATTCATTGAAAACGTATTAAGTAAAGGAAATATCAGTTGATTTATAAATTAGATAAATAGACCTCTTTCTCTAGTAAATGTATTCCAGTCGGAACATTGAACAAGCGCAGGTAATGGCGTTCGTGTACGATATTTCGAGTCGTGACAATTAGGTGTGAGCAGGCGCGTGTAATTGCGCGTGTCGTGTCCCGTCACGGCGCTCATTAGCGGCAACCTGCCCGCTACCCGCGACCCGCAACCGACTGCCCGCTACCGATAACCCTCGACAACCTGAGCTCGACCAACGCAGATGTTCTATGCATTATTCAGGCGGAAACTTGTCGCCACTTTGAACTGAGCTTAACTTATAATGATATCTAAGTTACGAGTACCTACGTTAAGAGAAAACCTACAGAACTAGAAAACCATTACAATATATTTATTTAGCCTTAATGGCTCATACCTACTTCTAAAATTCGTTACGCCAACACAATTTTCATAAGAAAAGATAATTTACTAAACGATGCCTTGGGACACTCGCTTGCTTATGGAGTATGAATATTAAGCCCCATAATTATTGTTTGTATTAAACTTTTATTTCAATTCGATCTCAAAACAAATCGCCTTTGACGCTTGAATAGCTGTTTAACTAATGCAACGTAACTAGGCGGCGCACAACTCATAAACAAGTTTATAATAAATAAGTTTCGTAGATACTTATGCGCTTAATACGTTAAATGAAAAGTATGTCAATGATTTTTAGGTTTTTTAGACACGCGTGAAGAACTCGTCGAGTATTAATACATACGTTAGTAAGTAATACGTTGTATTTTCGATTCGGCGTTTGTTTAATTTAAGCTGGAAATTATTCTCGTCGACGAAATTAGCTTCTGTCCCTTTATTGAATGTCGGTCCGGTGCGCTATATAACAATACACGAAGTATTTTGCTGACGGCCTGCCGCCTCCCGGCCTGGAATTGTCTTCCGACCGATTTCGGTCTCGACCACGATCGATGTTTTTAACGGAGAATAGCCAACTAAGCAGGATATATTATAGTGCTGGAGTGTGTGCAAACAGGTGCACTATCTAGTCTATCTAGGTTAGGATGAAAGGTATTGAGTATTTTCCGAGGCAAGGGAGTTTTCTCACTGCCACACTACCGACGTATAAACTTCAGATTGCTACTGAGAATTTTAATACGATGTGTAAAGAATTGCCAATATCTATAACAGCGCTAATGTCTATGGGTCCTGACTTCTTACCACCGGGTGGCCGGTTTGCCAGCCAGTCTACTTGCTATAGATAACATTTTCATGTTTGACGTATAATTGTTATTAGTTAGTCTCTTGCCGGTTCTTCCCGGCACAACCAAGTTTCTAAACAGGTGTTTGGTTTCAATTTAATTTAACTTAGGAAAAAAGTTATACATTTATTTGCAAATAAATTTTGAAAATAGTTACTTTATAAATTATGAACACGTCGAACAGCAAAAATGCTAGTAATGACTTAATTAAATTTCATATGATTCAAAATTGCATAAGAGTACTTACATCTCCTTTTAATGTTAACTTTTATAATTTAAGTAATGACGCGTGGTAGCAACAAGACCGGTGAACTAACCGCCTGAGAACCCTCGATTGTCTCCAACGAGATCCAATATGAGCTAAACTTTGAAGCGGACGAAAAATTTAAACAATGGCTAATAAATTTGGCCGCAAATACTCTTAATTATAAAGTGAACATTCCGAAGAGCGAGTGCTCTGATTCCACGCAAGTCATGTCACTTCATGGAGCACAGAATCGTTTGTAAGGTCTCATTATAATTTTATTTTAGGAAATTCCATTAATTTATCGCTCGCTCTCGTATACCTATCTGTACACTGCTTTATTTGATACTGTGAGACAATGAGCGGTTTTCATACGTTTTATAATGTATTTTATTATGTTAATAGTTCGTTTGTTTTAATAACTTTATCTGCTTATATATACTTTGTGTTTTAAGCACAGTTAGTTTGTAGATAGAATATTTAAGATACTTTCAATTTATTTATAATATATAAATTCTATTATAATATATGTTCATCGCCCACCCTTAGGAAAAACAATAGTCGCATACATTTTGTTCACAGACTTCTTTCGTCTTTTCGTCTGAGTTTACTTTCTTTAAGTTAGTTTACAAAGTATTTTTCGTTACGATAATTCGCTCCCTAAATTGCGAATTTAATATAAAACAATAGTTACATAACTACTGAATATATTATAATGTACATTTATAAGTACAAATTTAATTTAATTTATTTTTCCTTAGTTCCAATCAAATCAAAATATACTTTATTTAAGTAGGCTTTTACACGCACTTTTGAATCGTCATTTAACAAACTATTTAAAGTAAAGCTACCACCTGTTCGGAATGTAGATTCTACCGAAAAGAACCGACAAGAGACTCAGTAGTTACTCTTTTTCAACATCTAAAAATACAGTCATGTAAAATACAAATATGTTATGTCTCCTGCCTGGAAGTCGACAAGCATTAACACCACGCTTTTTTATCATCTATATAATCTTGTATCGAATAATATGCCTTCTTTACCAATGTATTTTTTACAAATGATTTGAATTTATTAAACGGCAAAGTTAAAAATGTCTGCGGAATTTTATTATAGAAACGTATATCTTGCTCCAAGAATGATTTATTGACTTTGAGGAGTCGGAAACTTGGCGTTCTAAGCTTAACCTTACTTCTTGTGCACATACAATGATTATCACTGATTTTATCAAAGTGATTAATGCTACTGTGAATATACATAATGTTGTTGTAAATACATATATTGTGACGCAACAGTGAGTATTCATACTTTGTTAAAAACATCACGTTTTGTGACGCAGCCGTGGCTCCCATCGATATTTACACGGAGTAAGATCAAATGAATGCTTCAGCAATCGTTTATGAAAAGCACTTGTGTGTATAGCATATGGTGTATATTTAACTATGACAGATACATTTCCTGGTCTGGTTTTAGTAAGATATAGACCATCCCGAGTTAAGCGAAGTTAAGAAGTTGAATTATCAGATGGTTTGATCTCCTCGATATAACAGCATGACGTATGCATCCAGTGGTTCTTATTTTCATAAAGTGTATGTTCTGATTCGGGGTAATGAGGGGGTCATCGACCAGGGCAGTGAGCAGTGAGCAGTGAGCAGTGAGCAGGTCGAATATTAAGTGGGCTAAATGGTAGCGTGTCGTGATGGTCGATCGTGAACCAGTTATTAAGTGGAGAAAGTGCGGGTTTGATGCCGACGTATAATTGGGCTCGTGTTACGACACGAAAGATCGACTTTATTAGACAGTGGTGTGAGCGAGGGGATCGAGCGGGCGGCGCTCGCGTCGCGGCCGAAGTAAGAGCAATACACGAATCACGCGTTAGATGCCTTTTAATATAAAATATTATGTCCACTGTCTAAGCCTTACCGTATGCATCACTGAAAACATTTACCCAATGTGATAACAATACGTGTAAATAATCTTTCATTTAAATTACACTTCAATGGACGATTTGATGTCATAAACTCGTAACTTTTTATGAATGATATTGATATACCTTGAGTATTTCCAAGAGTTAGTGTCAGTTTTATAACCGTATTGTTGCCGATTTACCTGTTAAATGTAACATCTCCTACTTTACGTTGAGGAGGCCGCCATCGCATATCGCTGTTAGTGGTTTTGTTAAGGACTAAACACCGAACGTACAAATGAACATACGACCGCTCACACTGTCGGTCCGCACCCTCCGCTCTCCCCTCTCGTGAGTCGGGCCACGCGTCGCTCTTTGCGCGTACCCACGCTTCTAAACACTATTTAAGTATCGGCGGCATCCGGTCCTGGATGTAATTGTACGATACAATCGCACTAAACAATCACTCACTTCGACCGAGAGCCATCATAACACTAATCTTAACTTTGTATAGCACGTGCAATTTTTTACACGAAGGTTTTCTAACATATTACGGTAGCGGGAACGGACCAAACCGTGTGTCCGAGTGTCTCGAGCCTCCCTTAGAGATGTTGTATAAGAGTTGAAATCCTTATAACGGCATCGCAGTATGTTTACATGTATCGTGTCTGGCCTAAACAAAATTGATAGAAACAGTGCCAACCATTGCATAAGCATACAAAAATAAAATTGATAAAACGATACCACCTTACTCGAAGGTATTCGTTTCTATATTAAAAAACTGAATATCGTTTAGATAGAAGATATCAACGAATAACGCGTACATAACATATTAGTCGCTTAAAGACTACAGTAGTTGATATAGAAACGCGAAATTAGATCCCGTTGATTTATATGCGGGATACATAAAGACTTAATTATATTTAATTAAATTAAGTTTATGTAATTTAATCAGTACAATACTAAGGAACCAAAAATATCTGTTCAAAAGCCATGACTGACAATCGTAACTGAATACGTAGCGCGACTCACTTGTAATTGCAAGTAACTATTATTCGAGGCGGTCTAACCGTCTGATGTAATGTAATTTCTCAGTGGGAGCTTATTATATTCGTCAACGGTGCTTTAAAGGATCAAACATCCGGCTTTCAAACGCACCTCACTGATTCTATGAATTCGTTAGATCCGTGCGTGCCGCGCTAACGAGACACGAATATTATAATCGCCAGTTAGCTGCCGTCTGCACATTTATACTGAACGAGCCAAATACATAAATTATAGTTTCCTGAATACTGTCAATTTGACCAAACTCTGATAATATTTTGGCGAAGTTAGTGCGCTAGGATTAGTAGCAGCTTGCTGTTACCGAGACGTTGACAGCTCCGAGGAATTCTAGTTTATATAATTCTACCCGTGACTCGTGTTTCTGCTCCGGGTGTTGTCACAATACTAAATTTAATTGAATATTAATTTCTAGCAAGTATATCAGCTTGTTTCAGGGTTATTTATGAATCAATCACATGAATATGTACTACTTTATCTTTTGCAATAGCAGTCCAAGGGCGAAATAACATTTTTTTTTACTCTATATATCTTTGTATATATTAAGTGAAGAGCTACGAGTATATTTCGACGCCCTCGTGCGTTGATTAAAATATTTTGTAATATTTCTATCACCGATCAACCAATAACTCCTACTATAGAGCTGTTGCTCCAAACTGCAAAGCGTAAACGGCCAATTAATTTACTGACAACGCCTAAAAATTAGTATCTTGCTTTTATATAATTTGTATTATTTTTTTAAATTAAATTATCAAAACGGCTCAGCATTGTGGAAGTTGTCTGTTTACCCTATTGTGCCTCGGAATCCAAGTGAGCCGCTGAGCTTGAATTATTTCCGAGATTATGGGAGTACGGGCACAAAGTGCTTACATGATGCCACTCGTCAGATATTCTCCCGCTAAACAGCAATACTTAGTATTTTGTGTTTGGATTTGAAGGGATAGTGATCAAGTGTAACTACAAGGGTCATGACATATTAGTTCCCAAACTGACGGCGCCAATTTCTATGGGCTGTGATAACCACTTACCATCAGGTAACCCGATTGCCAGACCGCCTACCTGTGATAAAAACGATAATTTGTACTTGTGCAAACTTTAACACTATATATATATAACTCTTGAGCAGTTGGCTGCTCTCTATTGAGAATCGCCTCCGTAACAGAATTTGACAAAAAATCATAAAAACCAACTTATTGTAAACTGTCAGCAGTACAGTGGTGATCTTTGAGGTTCCTTTGAGACTGTTCAAGTCTCACTCGACAATTTACACCGACTTACGGTGACACTCCACTTTACACAGGCTGTGTGTGTTTTCGATACATGTTTTAATTATAATATATTACGGATGTGATTTTGGCAACAAATCAATATCACACATCAGTTTCTGGCATTTCACCACGCGCCATCATCATTACAATATTTAATTCCTTTACAGTGATGTTAATAAAAAACTATTATTATTTACCATAAAAATAAATATCAAAATAATCGCTTAAATAGTTATTTCCAAGTTAATGAAGAAATGCAATTACGAATATACTTAAAGTAATTATCGCCATAAAAATAACAGACGTGTCAGTAATTCTTATTACAGAAGTCTTACAAATTGAAAGACAGAACATAATAATATACTTCGGTATGCGCAGGCGCAGTTAAGTCGATGTGCGATGTACATATTTATCGCCAATTTCATTGCCCTCTGCAGCATCTCGAAGGCTTTATTATTTCCCTATACGTGAACCACGGTACGAGAATGAGTACGAAAGTTTTGGACCTTATGGAGTAAAAAATAGGGGTCATTAGTCGATAACGATGTACAGCGTCTTAGATGGGATTTATTTATAACATAAGTGTCCAATGTCAAGGTTTAATACGGGAAGTCGTGATTGCGAGTTCAATATTGATGTTCCAGTGCGGGTTGTCCCGGCGGGGTAATCAAAATTATTCATAAATATCACTCGTAGTTCTGCGCCAGTGTATACCAAACGGAATCATAAACATGTTCCTACCGCACCGCCTCAGATCGATCATTAAGTTTGAAAGTTTAATTTACTCGACTATTAACTATCGTGTTCTTATTTGGGATAACGTGTCTATCCGTCTGTATCTACGTGCAAATACTAAAATCAACTAGACATATTTTGTACAGTTTTCACAAAAGAACACGCTGTGGTTGGTGGATGATTCTTCTACTTAAGGTAACATATTCGTGGTAAAAAGTGGCAAGTGTTTGCACGTTATTTATCTTTGGTGTAATGGGGGTGTCTGGTAGCGGGCCGACAGTTTTCGATTTTATTCGACCAACTCTTGCAGTTCAACAAAAAAATTAAACAAATCTAAGATTAAATTGAATAGAATGCGTCACTTGGTTGTACGGTGGTGGTGGCACACGAGACCTCACGCACTCATCACACGTGACCGCCAAACAGCGATACTTAGTTTTGTTGTTAGTTGTTGTTGGTAGTGCGATGGTGATGTAAGGGACGTTTAATATTAATTCTTACTTACTTACGTCTATTATTATTCTTAGTTCCAGTGACTGGATGGATGGGCGGTGGTGAACACTTACCATCAGATGGCCGACCCCCTAGACTGCATAGCCGATTGAAAAATAATGATGTCAAACTTTTGTTATTTCGATTTATTAACAGTTTTGTAAATATATTTATATATAAGTAGGCTTGTTTTATTTGTGCCAAAAATTACGAGATTTCAGGTAAAAATCTCAAAATAATATATTAAACCTTCCCGTATAAAACTCGTGTAAAAAAACATCACACAAAATTGAATATCACCTAAAGTTAAACTAGCATAGGCGCGCTGCTTTCTTCAGCGGCACTTCTCGTCTCATTAGCTCGAACCTGGTTAAAATGTATATCGCGCTATTTATATTAAGACTTTCTCGCTATTTTGTTGTAAGCCCTAACAGGTAAGTAAGTAAGTACTAGGTTGTTTACGACGCTCCGTGATGGCTGAAAATTGCAGCAGATATCGCCTTGTACGGCGGCCGTAATTATCACTTGACTTTACGAGGTTTAGCTCTTTTGTATCTCGGGATTACTTCATGATTTATAGCGTTCATTATCTCTACGTATTTATCTATTTAATTCTCATTTTTGTGATACTTCTTATTTTTAGACATTAATTTAAATTCAAGACATTAATAGCTCAACGATATACGGTATCTATATTGCATCGTTTACTACACAGGGCTTACTTACATTATTGGAGAGACACATAAACAATAAGTAGAAAACATAAAATAAAACAATTTAAAATTAATTTTGTGAAGTATAATCGATTAAAATAATCGATTTTCGCACACATGTAACCATTAAATGAAAATGATATATTACAATTAAAGATTTTACACATTAAGCTTCCCATAAAGTATCTCAGTTTAGTATTTAGATCATTAATTTTATATTAAAGACAGACAAACAGTTTTGGAGTTATTGAAGCCCCACGGCGGGTTGATAACAGGGTATCATCAATCAAACTGGACCCCTCAGCCCTCGCCCCGCGCCCGCTCCCCTGATCATTTATAATCGTCTGTCATAGTTCGAATATTATCGGTGACGGTAGTTGGCTGAGATATCATTCACGGTCAACTAACTGATGAAGAAGTAATCGAGATCGTTGGGATTTTAACGAACTTGCTGTTATCTGATCGGATTTTGATTTATTAGAAAACACTTACTTAATAAATGCTAACCCGTCCCGGCTTTGAGAGGGTTGATTGGGCTATTAACGTGAGGTCGTTATTGAAATAATTAAAAAATGTAAATACTAAGTAACGCTATAAATGCAGGGTGAGTTTGTTCGTTTGTTACGCTTTCACATCTCAACTAATCAACCGAGCTTCACGAAATTTTGCGTACAAGTAGCCAGGGAACAGAAAAACCTACCACCAGCATCGGAACACGAGGTCGAAACCTATTAAATACAGACTTTACTTCACTGAGTATTCATTCATATATTTTTCTTAAAATCTTGTAATTTGTTGTCTAAGTTGCAATTACAAAATGCAAATGAAAATTTTCTCTTATAAGCGGTACCTTTCCTGGTTCGGTAAAGTCAGCAAGTAAGCTATGGAATGCAGATATATAATATCTTAATGTCAAGTACACATTACGGAGATCTAAAAATCTTACATGTGATGTGTTTTTGTATGCTATAGTTTTGACCTTCGCTACATCTACGTCATAAAATTTATAATATAAATAATATGCAACGCATAAGCATACCACATGGATAATGTTCAATAACATAGCTTTGATATTTTTTATACTATTGACTATATTCACGTGGAAATTTATTTCAATGCGCTTCTATCTTACAAACAACAGACTCGTACTAAGATTACAGTTACAGCCATTAACTCGTGAATTGTCGCCGCACTCCACACGACACGAAATGTTAACCAGAGCGGCGGCTTGTCGTCTGGGCTAGAGATTACAGGTGTAAAGAACTTCAAAATTGTATATCAGTATCAATACATTATATTATACTTATAGACTAAATAAAATATTAGTTAAAATTAGAAAGTAAATACCGTGAAAAATTTAGAAACATCCAATGGTGTGTCTACTGAAATAGCCATGGACTATTTAAAATTGTCATCAGAAGAGAGTAACCCAAGTAACTGGTGGGTGGCTCTATTTCACCGGAGCTGGAATGAAAATACTGTCAAAAGTTTATATCCAGTGATTGACGAAAACATTGACGGATCTGTTAAACCGCTTAAATTTTCCATTAAAAACTTCGTTTTAATTAGAAAATTCATTTTAGTGAATAAAATGTTGTGTGCAGTTTGTTTATAGTTAGCAAGTGCTACGTTACTACTAAAACTAACGAGTTATATTTCGCATCATTTATAAGCCCCCGAAGACATTACAAACTGTTATTTTAAAGTTTTTTTTAGAAAAGTGTTGGACCTTTTTACGCGAGCCTAATCCAATACAGAGTGGTCATTTAAAATTTTTTGCCTTTTCCAGTTTTTATTTCTTCTCTTTTTATTGTTTGTTTATTTTCATATTTGCTATTTCTAAATTAATTAATACATTTACATGATTAATTCTCTAAAGATTGGTTACTAATATTTAGCATCGTCTTTGCGGTAGTCAGTCAAGCAGCGGATTCAGCGCCAACATCGCTAGGGGATACCAAACTAAATGGTTTATTTTAGTATGCGTTGATTTTTTTTAGTAAGTTACGCTTTATATACTACTCGATCAGGCAAATATTATTTATTAAATAACATAAGTGTGTGTTCATTTCTGTTGTGAAAATGAACGAATAAACTATTGTCTATGAATACTCAGTGATTTCCTACATCAACTGGCAATTGTGATACCGCATTCCTCAGACATTACCGCTGTCTACGGCCACTTACCATCAGATGGACCGTTACTGACTGTTTTCTTTGTATTAAAAAAAAAATAGTTAGACCTTTATACTTTAAAATCTTTCGTTCAGAAATATCGACTCATTTGTGGCAAGCTAATACGATTCGTTTCATACAAACGTGATTCAAGTAACAAAGGGATTGCGTTAACCGTTTATAAAACATGAACGAATGAACAACGGAGCACCGGAACCGCATTGTCTACAAACACACTCGCGCGTTATCGATTCATCTCAGTCTAAACAAAAAACGCACCGCAATAGATGCTTTTAAGATACTATCGCCTAAAAGGCATCGGTTTTAATTTTACAAGTCTCTGAAACGCGACGGCCTAATGCGTCTGTCCTGTCGAAATAGAAACGATTACAAACGATTCGTTACGAGTATGATAAAAAAACTAATTACGATTGCTGTGCAACAGTTCCACCGATGACGATGAGTATTGGAGGAGTTGGAGATCGAAGGAGTTGTGGGATAATGCATCGGGTAAGGCAGGTGCAAGATTTTGTTTTGAATAATTAATTCTCGCAAAGGCTTTTACTTTTCGATTAAATAATTTATATCTTACAGCTCGTCTAGTTAGAACCCACCACTCATCGGGTATTCTACTGCCAGACAGCAATATTTAGTATAAATAAAACCAAACTCAAACGAGCCTGTGTAACTACAGGCACAAGAGACATAATATGTTACTTCCCAAGGTTGGCGACGCATGGAACACGAGTGTTTGGAATGATTCATATTTCTTACGGCGCAAATGTTTATGGACGGTCGTGTCTATGGTTTACTTGCCATCAGGTGGCCCATATCTATATTTTCTCTCTAACTCAATACTTTATAATTGTCTAGTCGGGGGCCGAGGAACCTCGAAGTAAAGTTGCAGAAAGACAACACCAATGTTGCGCAAAGGCCTCCTTTCCTCTTGAAAATAAAAATAATAGTTTTTTCTACGACGCCGCTTTAACCTCGGACTCGCATGAGATAGGATGTCCCCGACACATAAAGTTCGACGAATACGAGATGAATAATATAACTCAAAATTAAGATGCTCTTGTAATATCAATTGGTCCATCGCAATATGAAGCACACGAACAGAATAGATTATTAAAAGTACAACACTTCATTATATAATTTGTAAATCTATTGATCATCAATATAAATATATTTTTAAAGAATGTGTCTGTCTCGTCTATGAAAGTATAAAGTAGGATATATTGAAACGGTACGGCAAATCCATAATGTTTCTATACATTTTGCTTCAATATATAAACCGCTAAAGGGCACAGGAGTTAAAGAATTGGCTAAACACTCGAGTTAAAATTAAACTTGCAGATCAGCAGTCGAAGGCCGAGGCGGTCACGGGGCAACCGCTCCGACCTCGCGTTCTACTACAATTATATATTTTTTAAATTACTCTTGTTTATACAGTCCATACATCAGTAATAACGTTAGTTGTATAATATAAATATTAGGTCTAAGCGATAATTGCCTGCCTAGTTGTGGTCCTGTGCCTAAATTATACGGCTGCAAATCCCGAGGTCCTAGGCACAAACCTTGAATCGAACAATAAATATATTTTTTCAAAAAAAAATATTATAGTTTTATTAAGAGTAAGTGGTACTGCCACACTGCATACCTTCGGGTAGCAGCCGAATGGGCCGGCACGCCCGGGGAAGTACCACTTAAAATCGGCGTAAAGTTGTATGCAGGACGTACACCACCTGAGCAGGGATGCCCAGGCTGCCCTCCGATGGATGATCTCAATTTTTGCTTGTAATATTTAACACTAGGCGACAAACGTCGTGAAAAAACTAGCACAGGTCAAATGAAACAAGTCACATGTGTGTCTATGTAAGTCTACGAAGCCTTCTCCCTGAGAGAAGAGAAGACCGTGGTCCAGCAGTGGGCGACACATTTGATAAACTTGCTATAACTGGGATTGATCTCGCGATAGATAAAAAATTTAAATGATTCATTTGTTCATCACGTCAGCACGGTTCCCGGCGAGCTATGCATCAAGCATCGGGTTATCCTTCAATACGAATTAGATCATCGCCCGCTGAGCGCCAGTCATCGCGCTCAATTGAGCAAGTATAAGCGCAATCAAAAAGTAATTAATTAAAACGTCAAGCTGCCTCCACAATTAATTTACGACTTCATATTTACCCACGAATGCAGAAGGTGGTTGTGTATATATTTAATCATTCGTCCATTTGAAATGTACAGTACGGTGATAAATGCTTCAAATAAATTGGACGAATGGTGCAGACAAACGCGCACGGGATAATCAAAGCAGTAAAGTTGCTTCTGAGGGCATAGTTCATAATTTTATGGTATATTTATAGATTGCACTAAATCCAAATAAACTTACAGACGAAACATCTCAGTCGTTAAACCAGAATCAAAACACACTTAACAAGCCAAACCCGGACGATCAGCATTTAATTTCCATGTGCTTAATTTGTTTCTATAATTCATATCGTGTTCGTCAGTGAAGGAAAACATCCTGAGGAAACCTGCATGAGTCGGAGGTTAATCGAAGAGGAGAGGACTGTGGGATATTTACAGGCATTTATAATTATAACTTTTACTTTTTTACATTTATTACAAATTACATATTTAAAAAAACTACTTCAATAGACGGTAAATTAATTTGATACTTAAAAGAGATTGCTTGATTTTATAATCAATACAATGTCTGAACACATTTTAAAAATAATTGATATAATATAAATATTATTAAAGAGTATAATTTTATACAAGATAATATTCATTGATAAATATTTATGATTATATTTTATACTTAAGTCGTCTCATGTTTCAAATAAGTAATCACACATGGAGATAGAGAGCTATAATACTGTTTGATGCGAGATTAACGTCGATCGTAAAAGATACTAAATTACACTAAATAAATTATTCGGAGTGAATCTAAACGTATCGAATCTTCTCATCCTAATTCAGATCTCATAAGAACTACAATTACATCAGATATATAGAACATCCGCCCAATTAACCGGCAACAGTCATCGCGCCCAATTGAGCGGCGGTCGACGGCGACGCGAGACCGTAAACACTGCCGTCCACTCGATGCCGCTACTCTGTATGCTATGCACCGCTAATAGAAGATATTTGACATAAAAAACAAGCTAATATATGATTTTCATGCAAATACTGATTATGTCATTTTTCATGGAAATCCGTGTGATTCTGAAGGAATAGAACGAAGCTACTTCATCTTAATCTGTGGGTATGGTGGGCCTACCTCAACTTCTATAATCCAAATCAAGTTCTTTCCGACCAGTTTGATCCTTTGGCTTTGGATGGATGTTGGGTCACTATGCATCTTCTACCTCATTTTCGCCGCATCTTTTAGATGTCCGAAAATCTACAACAACGTTACTTCAATCAATCTGTGGAACCAAAGTTTCGCCGGCGGTTTTTCCGAACCGATACAACTTGGGAACCTTCAAGAAAAGAGCGTATACATTTTTTAAAAGCTGATAACGCACCTGCTAGCCCCCCGGTGTTACAGATATCCGTTGGTGGTGGTAGTCATTTTCCATCAGGTGACCCTCCTGTTCGTTTACCACCAAAAAAAAAGGAACTCTATAGCAAATATTCAATTCACCAACAAAATCAAGCCCAAGGGATAGGATCAGACAGGTGCCTCAGACTTTTACACACTATGGAATTCCGAATAAGAGCAAGTGATTAATGAATTTTATTACGCTTCGACAAATGGCAATCAAGCGTAAAGCTTACGTTAGGAGAGACGACAATACTTCAAAATATGGTCTACAACTTTTCAACTTTTCGTGATGAACTGTTTTTGTAGCTTGGAACTTGGAAGGCTTGGAACTTACTTTTAACTGACATACGAGCCTTAAAACTTTAAAAACTTTTTTGTTTTTGAATTCGATTTTACTTTCATGGTAGTCATGACCCGTATTGTCATAACAGGTTGACTTTGAGTTTCTTGAAGCCATTCAAAACACTCTACGTACGGTCACGTGAACTGTAGCTAGATTTTATCCAAACATTATAAGTTACGATGGTCACTACATCATCTGGTCCTGTTTCAATCTAATAATAAATGATAAAGCTGCTATCGCTACGCATTTAATGGCCGATAACCCTTAAAATTTACCAGATATATTGACCCGTTTCCAAACTAATTAGTAAGCACAATTAGTTACAAGGAATAACGTACGCGAATGAGTTCACTGATTAATAAGTCTATGGCTACCGTCGCCGTCGTCGCCGAGCGCCGGCGGTGGGTTATCAATAATACGATATTAATTAATATTTAAGAATGAAGCTCAAGGCGTAATTATGTTTTTGATGGCGGTGTTCAAATTATAGCTGCGTTTCATGAGATTACATCGTCGTTATGTTAACTTATGAACAGAAATGAGCTCAGTGGATACGAGACCATTGATCTAAGATATGTTAATAGAGATGGGATAATAATATCACTATTAACCAAAATTCAATGAATTAATCTGATTAACAAATCAACAGTAACAAAGATAGAAGTAGATATATTATTATAAATATCGTATCGAAGGAGATTCTGGACTACAGTCGCAAAATGGCGATCGATAACAGAGATAACAGACCAGATTATGGCCGAACTTGCCAAATACCAACCAGGCCAGCTGAGGAATCCAGAATCGCACGAAGATTAACACTACTCAACAAAGACAAACTCCGAGTCAAAGAAGATATTGTCGTCGTGGATTTCAATTCAATGCAAACTTTTCTTCATCAATTTGCAAACATTTTGATTAAGATGCTGCCTAAATAGCATGCAGGCACGTTTAAATAACAGAATCAAAATTATCAATACTATATAACAACGGCACGGACAGCACGTATACGTGATAAGATTTATATATTTAAAAAAACAGCGTTAGAAATAAATATATATGTATATATAAGACTAAGAATTGAATTCAACTAGAAGCTACTTGATCTGAAGTCTGCGGTTGTTAGTTCTGGCACGCATTCATTTGTTTAAAAAAATGTCTCATTCTAATATTATGATTTGTTAAATTGTATACGTTAAGTTTCTTTAACTAGTTTCTTCTTTAACAGTAAGACTTTTGGTCTTGCTTGTATTTATTTTATAATATTTATTCTTCACCGTTGTTGTTACAAATAACGTACTGTTCTATTATAATCTAAAATAAAAACACGATTGAAGCCGTATTAAATATAATAACAATCAGTCAGTCAATATTTTAATAGTTATAGAAGGATTTGAATAAAAAATAATAATATCAACAATGTAAATTTAATCATTCGTTAAGCACATTTATAATTTTCTAAGCACGTCCCAATTAACGAGGCGTTTTAAACAAATAGGACTCGGTCTCGACGGTCGAGCACAATGAGAGGATAATCATCAATCAGACTATTCGTTTGTTTGATTGCAACTTTAATATTGACCGAGCCAACGAGCGGCGTGAAGCGTGTTTACTTCGTTAATTCCTTTTATTTCTCTATTCAACTTTAATTGGTTATGACAAAGGAATCTCTATCGGCAAGTCGCTGTTCTTAAAGAAAAGATATTAGGTATTCTTAAGCTTACTGTGAGATGGGCAGACGTATTATTACAAAAAATGGTACAAAATCGTGAACGTAGCGAGTATAAAGGCACCGTCTGAAATGTGGTGATTTTTTCCGTCGATTTGATTTATGATATAAGAATAACATTTATTAAAAGCTAAAACAGATATAATAAAGCTGTATGTTTTTATTTCAAATCAAAGTGCGCTCTCTATTCCCTGACTTTCATATTGTGACGGTAAATCCGACTCGACCGGACACAGATTGAGTCAGGACCAACGGCTGTACCTACGTGTTGTCCGAGTCGACTTATTGTATGTGTGATTAGATATGATAACGATTTAATCCTACAAATTTTCCTATACTAAGAACATATTTTGTATGTTATTTACTTGATCTTCTGTCCTGTAAAAACTAGACGCCGAAATAGAAAATGAAAAAGCTAGCACTTTATTGAATAGATTTTCAATTGAATTATATTGTTATCATTGTTCGCCGTGAACTCGAATAGCATTCTATTATTTCGTAGTAGCGAGGCGTCGGCTGTGACAGTCAGCTGCGACGCCCGTGGCCACTCTAACATTACTCAACGTCGGAACATCTATATCACCATCGTGAGAATAATGTCGTCAAAACTCATAATTTAAATAATATTTGTAAACCAAACAAATCCGAGATGAATTCGTATAATAAATCAGTAATTGTTAAAGCGGACAGCTAATTATTCCGCGTGCGTGTTCGTCTGTCTCCACTTGTAGTTTTTGTCGGTTTTATTTGTATTCGAATATAATCAATGTGTCACTCACTCATCTGAAAGCTGCTATTATTTAATTAACGCTCGAAGTACAAAGGTTGAAATGGAAAAAGTAACTCAATGTATTTAAACTTATGGCTCAAAATTGTTATTTTTATCGATGACATGTGCTTTTAAGTGGCGATTACTAGACGTTAATGTCATTTCAGAACCGCAAGGAACATAATTATGTTCGAAATTTAAATTTAGCGTCCATAATTTGCGTTACGCTTAGGATTGAATTACTATAATGTATGTCATTCCGTCCGTCAATTAAGCCATTTTTTTATCTGTGGTATGCGATATTATTTTATTTAAAAATGAGTTTTTTTTTTTATTAAATTTGAATCTTCAATCGAGAGTAGTAATAGATAAAGTTATGATATTGATATAATTATCTGATATTACGTTTAATATTTGCGTTCTTCAAAAACGTCACGACTTTAATGTCATTTACTCTGGGGTAATATTTATGTACAATTACAAGTTACAACCAATATATGTAATTCAAAAATCTCATTTTTATTGGAAGATTTGTCCTATTTATGTCAGAAAAATCGGATCCTGAAGATCCTACAATATTACACAATTGATCGATTGAGTTGAAATGGCTCAGTGGTTAGTGTGCGATTCGTAGCCGGTGATCATGAATTCCAATAAAATTAAAAATTCATCTCGTGCTCAGCGGTGAAGACATCGCGAGGAAACCTGCGAATGATGATCTTTACAGGATGCTGTAGAGTGGACAATCTAGAGTTGATGTAGTTATGTTAACAAGTGTATATATGTAGTTACGTTTACAAACACGTCAGTATGTTAACGAAGCGATGTCTTGTAAGCAAAACTATTTACCGTTAATTTCTAGTTAGCGTATGAAATTATGATTGTAAAATGTCGTTAAAAATAACACAAGACAGCGAAGCCGATGTTTACACGTCAGCCGACAGTTACACATACATACCCAATGAGTTTAGTGAAGTGTGATCGTGTGACGAGTACACACGGCATTGGATATTAGCTCGCATTGTAATACGTCCAGTGATACACTTCTCGGCCGACACCGCTCACTCCACATTCGATTGGGACCTTATGAAACATTCATCGGGATTATCAGCCCGGCTAGCTTCGGGAGGGCTGCATACTTGTACACTGGATTATTGATTGAGTGTATGGGATATTAAATTTAATATCAGATATCTCGATATTATTATTGTTTGAGAAGATTTAACTTTATTAAAAAAAACTCATTTCAAATAGAAACAATAGTAGACAAGGCTTTCTACGCACTTCCAGAATATATAGACGTTCTAAAATTATTCTGGTTATTTATACGTCACTTCTCATACGTAGTAGAGAATTTTAATAAAATTTCTCGAAATTTAAAACCTGTATTTTGTTCATTATTTTATTGAATGCACGGACAACGAGAACGATAATAAGTAAATAAGAACGTATTTGTGTTGTGTTTTAATCCAGTAGAGCGCTCTTTTATTCATCGTAATCTATTATTTGCTTTCAAATATTCACAATAGAATTAAGCACAAAGCGCTGTGTGGGCTTGTTTTCAGCGCTTCACGAGTGACGCAGCCGTCAAAGTAATAAGTCAACGGATTACCCGCCATTCGTAAAGCCAAACACGCCACAGTCGCAATTAAAATTAACTGACGGACAAAAATACGCCACAGCTTATAAAGCGTTTCTATCTTGGGACAAAGGGGTACATTAGTTGCAGTCACGAGGCACTGAGAGGCTTTTAAGGAGGAGATTAAGCAAAACAAATAGGGAAATGAATTTACTTTGTGCACGTGATACTCGTCGATGTACTCAAGTGTAGTTAGATTGTCGAAAGCTTACCGCGTGTGCTATGTTGCATGTATTCAATATCACGTTTTACTTTTGCTTACACAGTAACAGCCCGTAAATTTCCCACTGCTGAGCTAAGGCTTCCTCTCCATTTAAGGAAAAGGTTTTGAGAGCATATTCCACCACGATGCTCCACTACGGGTTGGTGGAAATAAATGTGGCAGAGTTTCGTTTAAATTAGACATGCAGGTTTCTTCAAGATGTTTGTCTTCACCGACGAGCACGAGATTAATTATAAACACAAATTGATAAACGCAAAGAAATTCAGTGGTGCTTGCCTGGGTTTGAACCCGCAATCATCGGTTATTTATTACTATACTATTGGGTATTTTTGCTTATTGATTGTCAAATATGATCCGCTGGTTTGTAAATAATTCCCGCAGTCTATTAGAGTAGACGCGAAAGAATCTCGGCGCGACTGTAAAGTTCTGTTTCTTCCAACTATTTTGGTTTAACACCATGATTTATCTTCTCATTAAAAATAAAGGTCGGTACACAAACATTCCGGTTACTGTTTTATGATTGTTCATAGTGGTTAAGTCTTGTTATTTAATGAGCGGTGCTATGTAGGTTCCACTTAAGAAACTTGATTGGTTTATGTACTATTTAATTAACTTTGAGCTGTAGCGGTATCTGCCGCTACACATCAATGTTTTTGTACTTTGTATTATTTTGGATCTTATCCAGTTTAGTTACACAATGGATATGACCTCTTCAATCCTGTCTGGCGGCACCTCATCGGTGTAAAAGTGGTTGCTATTCCCTACAGTTCCATTGTCTATGTGCAATGGTGACCATTTGCTTTTCTTCTTTTAATAAATAAACAAAATAACTATATAAACATAATAAACTACAATTATAGGAGACTCTAATCAAAGTTAGATTAAATAAAATCTTTAAGCTGAATGGTGATTGGTCAATGGAAAGCAATTGTGCAATAGTCAACCAATGAGCGTTCAGCGTTAAATCAAGTAACTAAACATTACTCGCTCATCATTTCATAAAGTGACGGTCAACCTCATATCATTCAGGTCAACGACCACATTATCAAACATATTGCTTATTGAACGAATCTTGATTCGACAAGAAATAATTTTAATCGTATCCTTAATAACCTCCTTAAGATCGAGATAAGAGATAAGATACAGTCTGTTTTGATTGACTGATTGATGGACAAGCTGAGAAAATCAAAATCATAGAGAATACATTTATGCCTTAGTTCGTTGAATTGTTTATGCGGACTGTGAAATAATTAGAAAACGTGTTTTTAGAAGCCAAGACAAATGGTATTAGTACTCAAGGGCGGTCGTCAACGGTGATTGTGAAGTCTTAAGACAGATCGGACGCATGGAAAGACAATATTTAGAAAAGTTAATTCTTATCCGCCTGCGGATTAATTGTGTAAGTAGGCCGTTTGGCAAATGGATTACCATTCTTTATAACACAATGAGCCCCCAATCTAGGAAACTATGATGTTACGTCCCTGATGCCCGTAGTTACACTGGCTCACTCAACGTTCGTTTTACTTCTTTTGACTATCAATTACCGATGACAGAAAGCGAAATATCAGCGCGTGTTCACCGACTAAGCAATGTTTATTAGTAATAATTCTTATGTATTTGTATATAGCTACAGAATAATTTATTAAACCGCACAAAGTAACTGCACTCCTTTAGTCTTGAGGATAAATATTTTACATATTACCGCTAAGTTTCGCGTTATCTTTTTGCGTTGGGTTGCCCATTTATTGAGAAGACTACGGGCGGAGCGGTAACATTAAACCCGAGTGAACCCGCGATAAGCTACTAGTATTTTATAAGTATGTAATCATTACATAATTGAATTATATTAGCCCCCATATAAGAATAATGTTTACATTAGTTTAAATTTTAAGTTGACAACACTCAAGAAACGCAAACGTGTAAACCCACTTGCCTGAACGCTTTCAGTCATGTATAATTTGTAACCTTATCGGATTATAAGCGGAAAAACATGTTCGTCCCCGGGGCGGAAATCGAATAGAAACACATCATTATAAGGTTCACTACAAGAATATTTTCAATCAAAGATGGCGGTCGAAGATGCTGTTCCCTATAAAGCAGGAGATAATTTGTAATCACGACAATTACAAGGCACAGTCATCCGACGTAAAGATGCTCCGAAGCGGTTGCACGGGAGAGTGGGCGCTGAATTCACAACATTGTGTTGTCTGGAGTGTGTAATCGCCCTAAATCAAGCAATACCTCGCAACAGGTAATCTAACAAGCGATCAGTATTTGAAATAGCGCATGTATTGCCGGTGTCATATTAATAAAACATAGCCGGTTCGATTCCCGGCCGAGGTATCTGCTTTTTGCCGGCGAGAGGATATCGCGTTATGAATTATTTATACCATTTATGGTGGAAACGCCAATAACATTGTATTCAAATGGATTCGTATCATAAAAGGTTTAGATAAGGCTCGTTTAATGTGTAATGTGGAACATTTTACGACTATCGCGGCCTCGCTGGCCTAATGTTATATTCATTCCATGTTTATTCATTCATTCACTTTGCGCCCGCGCACCAAATCTTAAGAGCATCGCCTTCTTAATAATTATCACATCACGTTATAGAACCGATGTGGCCCAGTGGCTCGAATACGTCAATCTTAACCGAAGATTGTAGGTTCAAACTCAGACTACCAACATATTTTTATTAATTATATTTTTTTTGTGCTTCGTTTGTGTGCATAATGCATGCTCAGTGGTGAAGAAACCATGTAAGAATCAGATGAAAATGTTAGAAATGTTTATCAACCCGTATTGCTATAGCGTGAATAAGCTCCAGGCCTTAGCCATACAGGTTGTTACTTTTACTTTTTACTTTGATATAGAACCATCAACATTCAATAAATAGTGTTAGAATCGTGTCGAGATCATAATAATCCTCATCTTATATTATAAAGTGCCAAAGTGAGTTTGTTTGTTCGTTTATTTGTCTGTTTGTTACGCTGTTACGATCAACTACCGAACGGATCATCATGAAATTTTGAAAACACGTTGTATGAGTATCGATAATGGCACAGGCTACCTAGCATGAAAAGCGAGCGAAGCTATTAGCGGAATCTAGTTTTTTTAGTAAATTTTGAGAGTAATTTCAACAAAATTGTTGATACCTACCCAGGCGGGCTTGCACAAAGTCGTATATCAAAGCTTTTTTTGTGTGTGTTTCATTGTGTCTCTGTGTGGCTTAATTCCCAATACGATTGAGACCCAGGATCTAATTAAATAAAAAAATACATATTATTGCACCACGAACGTCGAACGTGCGAAGCCGGCAAGATCAGCTAGTAAACTATCAACTATTAGAACTGTCTGAAACGCTGCAAGGAATTTCTCAATAACATGTGTAGCGCGGAATGCTGGAACACAATTATACACACGCACAGACTAATATCGCAGTAATAGTTTATACATTCCTAGACAACAAACAAACAGTTCTACGAAGTTAATGGTGTTGTGATCATTTTATAATGTCAATTATGTGGACTTGATCGATGGACGTTCGCCTCGCTTGTGCCTGCGGTTTCGCTTGCAAAACTATGTATCAAAAGGGGTTTCTCAGTAATTTTACTACAAGTTGACATAAGGTTCTTTAAAAAGCTCAAATTTCAAAATGCAAACTATTTGTTCAGATTTATATTTTTTGTTGATTTATATTTTTGTACTTTGATAAGACTGATAAACTGAGAAAAATATTTTTTTTTGAATGATAGGTCCTTCTTATGGTGAGTGGCCCTTCCTCCTACTTTTACCCTCAAATACTCACACTGTAAGTTTCATTCTATTTTAATAACTCGCCGTGTACCCGATGGCATACATCGCCTTAACACCGATTTCCATATTTCGAACATCAGAAATGATGAATTCCCATACAAACATGTATCCCCCAATTCACCCTCTTAGGAGATTAATTTAATTTAATTCTCTCCTTTTATCTCAAAACATATATTTATTTTAAAATGGAAGAGGCAGGAGTTCATACTAAGTAAAACTTGTGGTACGAGTCTCCCAAATTCCAAAAAAGTTCCGCCTCATACATGAAAGGGACAGCAAATATATGAGATCGTCTTACAAAAAATAATATTTAGTAGTAGATGATGAAGACCAGCCCGGTCGGTCTCGTGGCTAGCTTGTACGGCTATAGATATTGAGGTCACAGATTCAAATACCGATTTGAATAGATTGGTCTGTTATCTATTTAAATATAGATGAGAGTAGATTTTTTAATCAAAAATAGCAATCCTCTTCCTGGGAAGTCTTTGATGTAATGGTCATGTCGACCATGAGATAAGAAATGCACCTGTGTGCATTTGTGGTCTTTAATAAGTCCAGTGCAGTCGACTACCCTACCCCGGGAATGGCCACCAGCAAATTGCTCAGTAGGATATAATCATCCCCTCTCAACGCATAGTTTGTGTATGGTTTTATTTACAACTAGTTGTCGACAGCGGCTACGCTCGCGTTATAGGAGTTGGTCGTGAGACGTTAGGCATAAAAAAGACATAATAATAAATGTCCTTCCTTGGAGTTCAAGCTTGCTTGTTACAAAGTTTCATAAAATTCGGATCAGTCGTTTAGCCGTGAGAGAGAAACAGACTGACAGACAGAGTTACTTTCGCAACTCTAATATTAGTATAGATATTTTTTTGTATTCTGCATGTGAATCACTTAAATCAATGAATACTAATTCCAATTTTGATCATCTATATGACAATTTATCGAACAATGTCTATTCGTGATTTTCGTATGACGTCACTTCGTTGTAAACTTCGCGGAAGCTAACAATGCAAGAAGATATACCGAGTCACCCGACGAACGTGGCGCCTCCACGCTCGCACTGCGCGAGCGGCTTCCTGGCTGACATGCCAATAAACTAGAAAATTAAATCAATCGACGAGGTAAATTGAATTTATCATAAATATTTACACAAACGTGACGGCTGCCGACATTTTTTTATGACTGCGTTGAAATAGGAAATATTTTCTGCACTACATAGACCTCGGCGGGACTAATACTTTGTAATTCAAGAACGGATAATATTTCTTGTACTAGGAAAAACATTTATTTATTGACATTTGCTTACTTTACAAGGCGATGTAATAGTTATTAGAAAGAAATAAATCAAATAGTTCCTTATATACATACATATGTATATAATATACAGAGTAATTAGCGTATGGTACTTTTTTTCTTTTTTTATGTTATAGAGAGCAAACGAGCAGGAGGCTCACCTGATGAAAAGTGATTACCACCGCCCATGGACATCTGCAACACTAGGAGGGTTGCAGGTGCGTTGCCGGCCTTTTAGGAAGGTACTATACTGACGGTCGTTAATCTATGTCATTTCCGCTCAATCGCGACTAAAACAGACAAACGGAAGTGTTACACTAATGCATATAGTGTATAAAACAACAATGTAACAAAAACACAGACAATAAAATAGTCAAACAATTAAATTCCATTCTTAAATTATAATTACTACCTCGTGGGTAATTGTAATTTGTTCTAAGCAGTATCGTTAACTTTTTACTCGGTAGAATGTTAACAACAGAACAAAGGCTGGTGCGCGTGCGCATCACGATGGGTAATTGAATAACGGGGCAGTTTCATTACACCTCACGTGAACTATGCCTCCGCGGGGCGTCGTCCGCTCGGCTTATCCCGTGAGATATACAGATATAAGGCATCCTCGTGACAGTGGCGTGATATTATGTTTAAGATTTTTTTTATATTACGAAATATCGCATTGGAACAGCGTTGTCGAGTAGCTCCAAACCTGCTCCTTAAAAGGGAGCGGAGACTATGGCCGATTAGTTGGACATTAACGAAATCCTGAAGATTTTTTTTTTAAATATAAATATTAAATATAATTTACAAAACAGAAATTGTGCCCTTCGTTATCATTTAAGGCGCATTTCTTCAGTGCGCATTAGTGGAAATACATACATATAGCAAAATTTCAATACACCAATACTGAAAACCCTCAAATGAATTTGAGTCTTGCGATTAATATTTTAGAACGTAAGAACTGTTAAACAAAGGAATCGAACCTCGAAGTACAGTTCATTACACATCTGGCAACCACACCTGTCTTCAAGTCACCGCCGTTACGTCACGTCCGCGGACCTCTCGAAATACCCTAACCACTCTTCTCTGTTTGTAAACACCCACAACTCACTAAATCTCAACACGTAAAAAGCAACCTTAACTATCAATTGATACAGTTCACAATACAATGAACACAGGAGTTTGAGCACTCTCAAAAGTTTTCGAGTGCTACAAATATGCTTTACAGTTTAGTGTTTAGTACATTGAACTACAAATATGTCATTTATATTAACGGGCAGACTCTGGCTTTTACACTTTATAGATTCAATAAAAATGTAGGCAATTAAGAAAAAACAGAGAAATCTCAGGAAAACCAGACAATTTATTCGTTTTAACTGATAAGCGCGAGATTATTCTGGAAGATTTTTATGTTAAGATTATTATAATGTTATTAAATCCCGACTGAGCGAAACTAAACAACGCGATAAGGGATTGCAACTTGAAAACAGTCATAAAAACTGAGACTGCGGTGTTCTAGGGGCTGATTTAAACCCGGTGTTGCGAGTTGCGACTTTTAATTCCGTCTTCCTCGGCGTTAGCATCGTACGCAGGGAATCCACGCCTAATATACAAGAAGAAATTTACTAATATTTTAACTATAAATAATGAATTATTAATACGTAAATAAAAAAGGCATGCACGCAAAAGTCGGTGAAATATTGCAAAGAAATTAATACAAAATTAAATAAGTATATTAAAACTATTAAATAATTCGAAATTTAAGTACCCGAGCTGAAGCTGAGCATCGTTTGATAAAAATAAAGAATAAATAGTAGAAATCGGTTAAACATATCAAAGACCACCCAAATATATTATCAAAGCCAACATATTATATATTTTGCATGAGTTTTTCCTAATTCCAAATTATAATTTGAAATCAGGAAAACTGCAGATAAAAATCTTTATAATAAAAGATACACATTAGTACCGTTTTCAGATAAAACATTAAGAGTTTGTAGTGCAAAGCATTCTTAAAAGATAAATTAATCTATCTTAATGCCTCCATTGGAGACAGAAGGGCGGGTCCATTTCATGTCACTTGGCCATTATTACGACTTAACTTTGACTAAGTATTTAAAACAATCTTCAATTAAAGCTACTTTGGGTGAACTAATTGCATGAATATATTGCAACTTACAGCAGAGCCATTATCGAAACAGTCCCCAGTCCCCTCCCAAGTGCTCTATATAATAATGTAAGTACATTGATTACACACTTAACGCTCTCGCAAGAAATGAAATGTCAAAGAGTAACACTGAGCTAGCATCTGCAATTACAGCCGGCATGAAACGCAATATCCCAGGCGTGGGCATTAATTGCTCCGATATTAGCAGTAAACTACGATCGTGACGTATTATAGCGATACAGGGTGTTCAGAAATCGTGCCTCGGACCGCTAACTGTAGCTCATTATTTACGATACCATTGGAGACTTCCTAAGCACAGAGAATTAATACTTGCATAGAGATATTGTTGCTCATATATTATTGCGTAATGTTTTATTTGTTTGGAATTATAAAATATGAAAGTCTGCTCGTAGATCGTATCGCTTATCGCTGGTTCGTACGGTTGCGATATAGAAGGGGAAGGTTGAGTCCCCCTCTTTGAGGGGGAGTATGGTATACACGATCAAGTTTAAAAGTTATTCAATATATTATTATAATTCTTGCAACATCTGTACTCGTAAGATAACCTCAAATATTTGACTCCTGTGTTCCAGTTGCGATGATGAACTGATTAGTTTAATCACAGGCATCTTAAATCCAGCAGATAACATCATATTGACGGTGTAATAACTTCCCACAGTGCCAGCTCTGGGTGAATATGACCGTCACCTATCAGCAGCCGATTGCTTGCCTGTCTTCGTAAAGTAATTTCCTTAAACCATCGCAACATTAGACAAAGAACTCATGGGTCAGGGGCGTAAATGTTTATAATTAAAACAGCGATGTTTAGAATAAATTGGTGCGCTAACTGTATCTTTGCTTTATTATATAGCAAAGAAAGTGTTGTCGTAATGGCGGTATCTCGTGCCGGCAGCCATTAGCGACTATTAGCCGTCGACACTCGTCTGATTTACGTACAATGTTCTTGAACTCTCGCAATTCAGCGATGAAAGTCTACAACAGGTGCTCTTATATATGATGTCTGTGTAGCTGCTCGTCAGTTTATTTGTGTGAGGCCGCGAGTAAAATAACTATATTAACCCCTTATAAAGGATAGGATCGGGGTGTTATCCAGCACGCGGCTGCATTACGCATCCGATACATATGTTATCGTGATCGAAACAGTTTATAGCCAACATGAATACCAAAGTCGGTATGTCCAAATACCATGGAGTACATATTTATAATTAAATTTATCCTAATCTGTGTAGGAATACTTACAATCGAAATTAACGAATAATTGTTGTAGAAACGTAATTTTGAAACCTACATCTGTGGAATTAAATGTAATAAAATCCAAAATAATTTACTTCCGTATTAATCTTCTAAGAAGGCTTTGGGCAGCAGGGACAGCTTGTAATCGTGGCTATTACGCAGTTTACTAACGAATACGATCTGATATACAATTAGTTACGTAAGCAGGTGTTACAATTTAAATTTTAATCATTTGTTGAAAGCAACACATTTCGTTATTAGCCTACAATGTTGAACTGAACGTCAACCTGTTTCCGAGAACGTTATTTATCTAATAGTTACAAAGTTAAGTGAAGTTTGAAGTGAACTATTTATTTAGTATAGCCTCTTTCCTGCGTCTTCGTTCCCGTGATTTCTTTACTTATTCGAAACATATAAAAACATTTGTCGCTTGTATAATTTAGAAAGAGTTAAATTATGAAATTATTTTAGTATTTTTTTGTCATAGAATGATTACATCCTCTTGGAAAACGGATACGGAAAAATCTGGTACTCATTTTCATTTCGTATATTACCTTTGACAACCATCGCGGTTTTTATTCTGTTATTCTTCTATTGGAACACTTTTGTAATTTATCGCCATATACTAATTATGAGATAGGAAAATCGGCCATTTAAAGCAATACTTATTTCAACGAGATCTCCGCGTGCTTTAAAATGTTTAAATAATCAAAAAAATGTTTCGATATAATCATTAATGTTAAAAAAATTCAACAACAAAGGACACGTATCCCAGCTTCAGAGTTGAGTAATTGAAGTAATTTTGCGTCGAATATAATATTAGCTGAATGAGTACGTCACCTTTATCCGACAACAAAGTCGAAGATAGAAATTTGATACTGAATCTATTAATGTGACACATGGCTCTACTTAAACGCGTATTTTCAATACTCAATACAAAATGCTACTACATTCGTTAGGCAAGCGGCGGATTGAGCCATAAATTAAAGAAGTGGTACAATCTGCTGGTGTCGGATAGCGATACGCACATTTACTGTATTTAATAGAAACGATTCTATCTGACAACTGTATATTGAGCAACTTTGTAACTAGACTACACACACATACAGACACTTAGTGTAAACAAATAAAAGTATTTAACCAAATTATATAAATATAAGGACTGCCTGTTACAAGCTTCTATTTATAAATATTCATAACACATATAGTGTGTCAGAGAAAGGGCAAAGACCAAATAAATGCATCAAACAAAGTACAATTAGATAGTTTTTTTAAACTCGGCCGCGCATTCACACAAATTAACCAAATAAAACTTGAGCTTTTAAATAGTATTATACACTCTACATAGAGAAGTTGCATCGGTTCTAGCTATCATCTCAATTTGGATTATTTCGTCATCAAACGAAGCCATCCGTCACGAGATATGGCAATGAAACGAGACGTTTGTACAAAGTGATTGCAATAGATTTATTAAGAACTGCCTACATTGTCTTGTAGCTGATCGTTTTATTACTATTGCCTGCCAGTCAGGAGATCCTTTGGATCCTTCACCGATCGATCCAATTTCGAGTCGGTCACATAAGAGTCATTGGGTTGAAAGTATATAAAATAATAAATTTACACCGCTTATCGTATATGGAAATCTGTTCTGAGGGTGAGGAAAACATAGAACTGTGTTAGCGCACACAATGCTCTATAACAGCTCCGGCGCAATTGGCTGCTCTCTGTGGAGATTGGCCGCCGCCAAGCAGAATCAATCATTACACTTTCTCCATAACCAAATGATGCGAATGTGTAATTACCACTGACCATTTAATAAGCTAATAAATAACGCGACCACCGATTAGACTAGTTCACCAATTAAACGAGCCGTATAATTTATACTCTCATACAAACCATAGAGCATGGAATAAAAACTCATAGCACTATAGGCATTAAATGAAATTATAACCGAATCGTACCCCGCGGGCGAATCAAGCGATCACTAATCACCGATCACCGCAAACCTGACTGACGTACGTCTCGAACCTTTAGCGAGTTATGAAACGTATTGTTACACCTGCAAGAGCGAGTTCGCTGTGGTTACGAGTAAGTTGAGCGGTTATACGTGGCCGTCGAGCAGCGCTTTGCCCTACAATTTAGTAATTACATTGTGTTCCGTATCACGCTACTGCTGAAACTGCATTCTATACCAATCTCATACTACACTCGAAATAGAACTCGCGTATCGTGTTCTTTGATTAAGAGTCTTTAAAACACAACTCTTGGCTGACTTTTTAATGGTCTCATTAAAACGTCACTCAAACGTATTTAAAACTTATTTTGCTTTAGACACTATAGTACTTACCTTACCTTACCGATAACATCGTCTAATACACTAATAATTAATTAGTGTAAATTTCCACCGTAACACCGTGGACTAAAGGAGTAACTCCTGTAAGACATTTTTTTACATTAGTTGGTGAAACTATAAAGATATTTACCGATATATGTTTTTATTATATTTACCATTAATTATGTAAAATATAACGTATTACTAATCTATGTATTTAGTATTAGTGAGCTGTGACGTTAGCAAATAGTAAACATTACCTTTATCATTACGTTCCAGTCGTCAGCTTTGTTGAACAGACAAATGTTGTTACAAAATATAAATACACCAGTACTTAATATCAAACGTATACTGTATCAGATTTTAATGATTGATTTTATTTTTTATTTTTTAGTCATGTATATATAGATTTATTCTGTTTTGTTCCGAATAGTTTTCTTTTTCGTTGAACTCGTATTGTCGAGGTGACTCGAAGCGCTTATTGAGTTAGGCTATGAGAATTGAAAAGATAAAAAATTATCTTAATCCATTCGAACCATTTTTTTATTATTCATTATTTTCCCATAACGTTTCCTATTAATTTAATTAGCAGATAAGAAACAGCCCGTTTTAATTCCATCCACTCGCTATCTGTGAGTTTTTTTTTCTGAGAAAGAGAGAATCGATCGGAATGTTTACAATAAAAACGTTTCCGGCCAGTCCCACACTAGTAGCTGTCAGTGTGCAGGCGCAAGGGTGTACACAATTAGCGCGCATGACTTGCGCACGCGCACCCTGGGAACTTGCCTAATATTAATCCGATTACAGCTTTGTTTGCTCGTTACCGAATAATGCTGGAGGAATATCATATTTAAATAATTGAATCGAAAAAACGATAGTTTCATTGTGAATTGAGAATTAATGAATAAGGAGTAAAATCTGAATAATTTGTGACGTCACTTCAAAATTAAATCATATAATTTGAACTCTTTTGTCCAATTATTGTGTTCAGCTGTGTTCTGGTTAGAATGTGAGTCATTACAGGTGGAAGAGATATAACTTCTTATATTCAATGTTCAGCGTTGCGTTTAGGGAGTGAGACCGGTTTACATATCTGTACCGGCGACACTGAATATTGTGAAAGATTTAGCTCAGTATTAAGGATAATCACTCATTTCAGCACCACATTCACCCGTGGTTCACTCCCGTGCATTCTTCTGGAATAAATAAACAACAAAAAGCCTATGTCACTGGACAAAACATGAAATATATCTATTTAATAATCACATCAAACGAAAACGTATACAAAATTCAGAACGTATTGATTACGATCTACAATAACATTATAGGAAATGCAACCCGACGCTGATCTATGACAGGAAGAGACGCGGGCTAATTGTTGTAATGTGATCCATTAAAAGAAGAATATTAAGTCGAGACCACGAAGGAAACCGCTTGTATGTAAATCGCCGTTAATGGTATTTTATTGGTGACAAAACTTTACAGCCTTCTCCTCCCTCTCCGTGTGGGTTTGAATCCTCTCATCTTGTATTACTATATATGACTGAAGTCTATCAACACTTATTTATTGAGGGTCCTAATTATTGTGATGTTTATTCCATATATAATCAGACTAATGCTACAAACGAGTAACGTTAACAGCCCGTCGGTTTGTAATAAAATTTTACATAAATATCCAGCTCTTAGGGTAGTTTAAGGTCTGGATAAGGAAATTGACTTAACAATTGGTACAAAATAATAATTAATCAAAGAAAAGCACATTTATATCGCTGATGAAGTACCGGCAACAGCTAGTAAACTACATAAATTAGTTCTTAGTTGTGCTTACAGCTTTGAGCATGTTGCATTAGAGGGCGACTCAATGTACTCCAACGTGATATAAAGCTCGTATGAATTTAACGATTAATTTAAATGACATCGATTAAAAACAAGCAATCAACAAATTAAAAACAAAAAGATCGCGTTACAATTTATTACAATTGTTGTACGAGAGTCGTTAATGGGAAAGTGCGATTGGTCTCGAGAGTTAGGGCCGATGTCCACTGGACGGGTAGCGTTTCATATTATGATGTATAGCGCCGTAACTACTGCTCGTGTGGAGACTGTAATTGATGTATCGTTTTATTTTAAAATATCTTTTCCACGTTGCTTCACACACGTTGAATGTGCTGCTTTGCGTGATATTTCATAGTTTTTTTATAAATAAATAAGTTATTAAATGCACTTTTTTTTTTAATCGGACTCGTAATTCCCATGATCATGTTAAAATTTGACCTATTAGTAAAGATATTCTTAAAAAAAAAATGTTAGTCGTTGAATGAACGTGATGGTGATTTTAGATGAAGTAACACAAAATGTAAATATAAAATCACAACCACCGTAGCTTCACACAGCTTCACTCCAGCTTCGCTGTGAAACACAGCTCACAAAGCTACATACAGCCGCCCGCGGCGCGACTCACAGACAGACACACAACCCCAACAATACGGTATCAAGTGTTCGATTAGCATAAAACAAGAAAACAAGCGATTTACTTACACCGTTATAAGATTTAGGGGGACCTGCGTCAGCTATGAAACACGGTCCACTCGCGCCGTCGGGCACCAGCCCGTACAGGTTTGTTCAATTTAAGTTTGTCCAAGAGTTAATCGCCTTTTATCACAGCGTAGATATATTGAGTTGCTGCTTTTAATGGATTCAATTAGTTGTGGATACTCTTATTAGTAAAGCCTATTCTTTCTCCATTTCAGAATATTTATTTGACCAAAATGCAAAGGTTCAATGATTTTCGAGATCTAGTGTAGAAATAAACTAATTGTACGTAATTTATACAAATTTTGTCTTTTAAAGAAGGTCTTCTGTGTAGAGTCCATATTCCGAACCGAACCGACGAACTTGACGATTGTCAACTTGTAAAAGTATATTTAAATAAAAATATTTTGGTATGATTTTAATACAATTTCATATTCTATAAACATTTACAAAACAAATATTTTGTTTTATTTGTTAACATACATTTTACTAAATTTTGATTTAATATGAACTCCTAAAAAGATACTTCTCACTGCATATAAACAGCACCGCTCGAGCCCCGGGGACGGCCGATAAAATAAGTATTAAAAGTAAAAAAAATCAGCTGAATAGCATTCGTGGAGTCCAAATGTTAGAGGTATGTAAACTCCGGTACCTTAGAAAGAATGTAAAGTTCCATGACTGAACTCTTTCTAATCGTGCCAGATTTTCTTTTCCATCAGATTACGAGAGTGAAGATATAGTGAGTTCTCGTTTTGTATTTGCGCTCTAGTGCGTTATAATATAATATCTTGCGCAGTTCGTTAAGCCCCCTGTGAACGGAACATTGAAAACATACGCACATCACCCAAAAGTGAATAATGTTTCACGAACGAGATACAACATGAACTACAGAAAAGTACTAATGATTTGAACCATTCATTTCTAACCCGTTTTGGATTTTTTTTGCAATCAATAAGTAGGTAAGTGCTTACCGATCTCACCTACCGACTGATTGCGCAAAGCCCTAACACCATGTATAGTACTTTAACATTTTACAAAATAAGTAATTTATCTCTCGTATCGGTAATCTCACAAACAAATGGAAAGTAAGCAGCAAAAGTTCAAGAACGAGAACGTTCCGACTCGAGACTCAAGACCTTGTAGAAATTCTCACGAGTGATCCGAAGCCTGTAGGCCGCCACACAGACTAGACTGCCTTAAGACAAAACGGTTTTTGATTTTCGATATTTAGATCGTATTCAAGAAAAAAAATTCTAAGTTTTTATTTGTTTTAGGTTAGCAGACGGACTAATTGAGCTAGTGGGCCAACTAATGGAAGCAAATATACTGCAAGCAGTACAAACAAACCCTTACACCATTCACCTTGGGTCATATTATTTTTATTTGTTGATGTCCTGTACTCAAACGCTATCTGGAAGAGACTGCTGTTTTACAAATAACAACACTTTTCCCACCTTAATTACTAAATATACCATTGTTGTACAATAAAGTAAAGGACTTATATTGTATCGTCTCTGCAGGAATTAGATCGACTAAAAGTCAAAAGCCAAAGTCAAAAATCTATATACAATATATCAGCTTTACGAATTTAATAACTTATAAAGAAACAGACCTGAGCAAAACCGGCGTAAGAAATTATATTTACTACGTAATTTATTACAAATATTCCTATTTTAAACAGTCTGGAGGCGATCATTTCATTCCCAAGGGGTGTTATCAGCTAATAAGTAATTAGTTCTATAACATTATTTATCTCACAAACGTTGTTCCTAATGTACCTTGCATCTAAATCCTGGCTAACTCAACTTTAAAATCGGACACAACGATGCAAAGTATTGCCGTTCGGCGATTAACTAAATAGTAAATGGCTGATGTACGAGGTTCACTACCACCAGCTACTGAAAAAAAAGCAAGCGCTCTAAGGGATACTTATAGAATAAAGCCAGACTCTATTATTCTCGCAGCCTGTCTGCGAGTGTGTAGTTCCCCTACGGCGCTTGAACCACTAGAGCTGTAACAACATTTTGACGTACGTTCGTTTTTATCATCTTCATCTGAACCACTTCTGATGGTCGTCGGGCCTTATTAATTTACGCTTGTCTACAGCTGACGTTAACTAAACTTTACTACAGAGACATTTATTACGAATAACCGACTAAGATTTTTTATATCAATTTAGTATGTTTAATTATTTATACTTTAAACAGAATCTATAATGACTATAAAGTCTAAACCTGGAGAGTTTCTTCATTGCTCACGAACTTCAGACACTTCCAGTTCGATTTGAGACAATGTTTATTTAATAGAGTTACAGTCGGTATTGCATCTCACTATGACGCACGGGGCGGTAAGGTTTAACACGAGTGAAATCGCGGTCATAAAATGTTTCGTGTGGGAGTAGATCACCAAATTTGAAGTTACAAATAATGGCGAAGTCGTACTCGAAACAGTCGCGGCACCAATTGTAATGAAAATTAAGCTGCATCATTGGATTATGGAATCATGGTTCAAGAAATGTGTATTCAATGTCAATTTTGCATCAGACGATAGAATCACTAACTTCCATTACAATCAACAAATTAAACAAAAATGCTTATGTTTTACTATCCCCTACTTACACCCACATACTTACTCAGTCGCGCAAGTTGCGGCATCTTTTATAATATTCAAAATTTTCTCAACAAATATTTTCAGTTGAACAATATCTCATATTAAAATTCTTATAACGTCTGGCCTCCGCTATTGATTTTTTATTTAAATAATTTTTGAACAACACTCGTAAATTTTATCGACGTTCTGCCTATATATACTGATGGCAATAATTTCCTCTGAAAACATCGATTT